>NW_007130877.1:2167-2869 GCF_000164805.1 Carlito syrichta | reverse complement strand
TGGTCTCTGTTTCTCTTTCTGCCTCAGGGAGTCCGATTATTTTAAGGTTAGGCCTCTTGAGGTAGTCACTCATCTCTTGAAGGTTTTGTTCTGTCTTTTTGAGCTTGTTTTCTGTGTTTTTAAGAGTTTGGGTTATTTCTATATTTTGGTCCTCAAGCTCTGAGATTCTTTCTTCTGCTTGGGTAATTCTGCTTTCCATGTTTATCAATTTGTTATTTATTTCATTCACAGTATTCTTTATTACTGTTATCTCAGATATCAGCTCCTTCCTAGTTTCTTCTTGTGTCTCCTCAATTCTTTTTAATCTCTCCATTATTGTTTTGATAGCTACATTTGCATTTTGAGACCCTTCATTCTGGGGACTTTTCATTGTTTGTATTCCAAAGTCAGTTTTCTCAGTGTCTGCTCTCCCAGGCGTCTGGGAGAGACCCATACTCTACTTTTGGTTTTTCTTCATTTCTGTAGATTTTTCTCCCTTTACCTCTTTCCCTCTCCCTCTTCAATTCTGTTTTTGAGGGAAGGTGGGGTTGCTTTTATTTCTCTTCTGTAATGACCTGTTCTTCCTTATGAGGGTCTTCTGGTTTTGTTCACTTTTCCCTCTGCTTTACAGTCTGTCTATTCAGCAGTTTGCAGTCTTGGTCCGTTCAGAGAATCTCACCAGTTCACCTATGCTGTCGCCATCTTGCCCCGTCTCTGAGTCCA
>NW_007130877.1:0-922 GCF_000164805.1 Carlito syrichta | reverse complement strand
GACATTTTCAAATGCTTAAAGAAAGTTAATGTGCTGATTTTCACTACTGGGACAAGAAGCATATAAACAAATAATAAACAGACTAAATAATATCAATTTTCATAATGGATTAAATATTCATAGATAAAATTATAATTATAAGGTTGACAAGAAGCATAATAAACAAATAATAAATAGACTAAATAATATCAATTTTCATAATGGATTAAATATTCATAGATAAATTATAATTATAAGGTTGATTTCTTCTTTAAATACTCTAGTTTGAATATTTATTCAAATATTTATAAGCTGAACATAAGCTATTTAAAATTATGTTTCTACTGGTTTCTGGGCTACTCTAAAATTCAGTGAAATTCTTTTATGAGTAAAATCCAAATGACCCATAAGTTTAAACTTCTGGAATGTTTGGTCTCCAGAAAAAGATAATGCCATATTCACTAACAAAAAGAATCCCTAAATCATCATCAATAAAATTAGTGAGGGCAGATGGAAATCAAGGGCAATATATAATTCCAGTTGTGTACACACACTGTGATATGCTATCACATGGGAGAACACTGAAGAGCAGGTGGAGTCACAGTGATTAAGGCAGAAGAATCACTGACTAGGGTATAAGAGCTTGGGTGAAGACCTGAGGTTATTCCTAGTTAGAGTAGTATTTCATTCCAATTCATCATGATAATGCTGATAAAAGAAAGGTAAACATATGTTTACCACACAATTTTTTTTAAGATATGTAAGCCAGGCTCGGTGGCTCAGCCTGTAATCCTGTGCCTTTGGGAGGCTGAGGTGAGTGGATTGCCTGAGCCCACGGGTTTGAGACCCGCCTGGGCAGTGAGACTTCATCTCTACAATAAATCAAAAGTGAGTCAGGCATGATAGTGCACGCCTGTAGCTCCAGCTACTGGAAGGCTGAGGC
>NW_007130876.1:0-750 GCF_000164805.1 Carlito syrichta | reverse complement strand
ATTTTTATAGTTTTAGTTTTAGAGATTTCTTTCCCCCCTAGGTAAAATTCATTGCTAGTTATCTTTCTGTTCTTTTGCTTTTGTTCTGGACATTGTAAATGAGATTTTTTTCTTTTTAAATTTCTTGTTCAGGTGTTTTGCTATTGGCATAAAAAAGCTATTACTGATTTTGTATGACAATTTTTTTATCCTGAAACTGTACTAAATTTGTTTATTAATTATAACAGGTTTTTTTGATGCAGTCTTCAGGGTTTTCTACAATTGTACATTTTAAATATGTGAATACATAGTGTGTAAACTGCATCGTAATCAAGGTGTTAAAGTGTCATTAGAAAGAAGGAAATCAAAGCAACAATGATATACATATCCGTCAGATGATTAAAATTCAAAATACTGATAATAATAAAGCTTGTGAGAATGTAAGCCAGCAGGCTGGTGTATTGCTAGAGGTAATGCAAAATGATACAACTACTTTGGAAGCCAGTTAGCAGTGTTTTCACAAAACTGAACATAATGTTACCATATACTCCAGCAATCACTCTTAAGTATTTACAGAACTGATTTAAAAGCATACTCATTAAAAAACCCTTACAAATATTTTATCTATAATTGCTAAAACTGAAAACAACCAAGATCTTTATCAACGTGTAACTGATATATTGTAGTACATCATATGAAATATCATTCAGTAATTAAAAGAAATGTGCTACCAAGTCATGGAAAGATTATGAATGAATCTTTGTGTGTGTG
>NW_007130875.1:0-761 GCF_000164805.1 Carlito syrichta | reverse complement strand
AACCTACTGTTTCTTTTTTTTTCCCACAGTTCAAAAACACCACCTTGTAATGATTGAACTACATTTTATAAATATCTTTTCTTTGTCTGTTGGTACTATGTTAAACGTTGCCAATAGAGGTAATGGAGAAACACTGCCAGGAGAAAAAAACACTCATCTGATTCTGGTGCTGTTTGTCACTGTTGTTATTGTTTTTGTATTTTGTTCTTATGTCTGGGTCACCTGCATGAGATTTCTTTGCTAATGATGTAGTAGTGCTGAAGACACTCAGTAGTAACACAGCCCGTAGTGAGTCTCACTGGCAATCCAACAAGCAACACCCAGGAAACTTTCCCCAGCACCTCAATGAGTGGCATATTTTTTGCCAGCATAGATCTGCTTCATTTTAGCAAACATTCCTGGACCTCCATTTGTGCATCGACAGACCCTCTTCAATGTAATTTTATTTTGAGATAATACTACTCAGTGGTGATAGAGAATTTCATTAGGGTTAAAGTGAATAAAAGAAGAAAAGAGAAAAGCATATACACAATCCTGTAAATATTCTATATTATAATACAGCTATGACTCAGTAGATAAATACACATGATAAAATTCATCAAGCTGTGGATTTATGATTCTATATTTTACTAGACATAAACTGTGTCTCAGAGAGAGAGAGAGAGAGAGAGAGAGAGTGTGTGTGTGTGTGTGTGTGTGTGTGTGTGTGCATTTAGATATATAGACAGATAGATAGATAGGGTCATCCCTTGGTATCCATG
>NW_007130874.1:0-777 GCF_000164805.1 Carlito syrichta | reverse complement strand
TTTTTGCCAGCATAGATCTGCTTCATTTAGCAAACATCCTGGACCTCCATTTGTGCATCGACAGACCCTCTTCAATGTAATTTTATTTTGAGATAATACTACTCTGTGGTGATAGAGAATTTCATTAGGGTTAAAGTGAATAAAAGAAGAAAAGAGAAAAGCATATACACAATCCTGTAAATATTCTATATTATAATACAGCTATGACTCAGTAGATAAATACACATGATAAAATTCATCAAGCTGTGGATTTAGGATTCTATATTTTACTAGACATAAATTGTGTCTCAGAGAGAGAGAGAGAGAGAGAGAGAGAGAGAGAGAGAGTGTGTGTGTGTGTGTGTGTGTGTGTGTGTGTGCATTTAGATATATAGACAGATAGATAGATAGGGTCATCCCTTGGTATCCATGGGGGATTGGTTCCCAGATCTCCCACAGACACCAAAATCTGCATATGCTTCAATTTCTGATATAAAATGAGGAGGATAGTATTTACTTGTAACCTACACACATCTGCCTTATGCTTTAAATCATCTCTAGATTATTTACAATTCTTAAAACAATGCAAATTATATGTAAACAGTTATACTACCTTATCATGGAAATAATGGCTAGAAAGTCTGTACACATTAATAAAGGTACATTTTTTCCCAAATATTTTCTATTTGTGGTTGATTTAATTCATGGATATAAAATCCATAGATACAGAGAGCTGACTACATGTCATTTCTGCACAAACTGCCAAACTCTATAGTTCACATAATGCTATCCAGTATA
>NW_007130873.1:0-915 GCF_000164805.1 Carlito syrichta | reverse complement strand
TTTTATTTTGAGATAATACTACTCTGTGGTGATAGAGAATTCATTAGGGTTAAAGTGAATAAAAGAAGAAAAGAGAAAAGCATATACACAATCCTGTAAATATTCTATATTATAATACAGCTATGACTCAGTAGATAAATACACGTGATAAAATTCATCAAGCTGTGGATTTATGATTCTATATTTTACTAGACATAAATTGTGTCTCAAAGAGTATATGTGTGTGTGTGTGTGTGTGTGTGTGTGTGTGTGTGTGTGTGTGTGTGTGTGTGCATTTAGATATATAGACAGATAGATAGATAGGGTCATCCCTTGGTATCCATGGGGGATTGGTTCCCAGATCTCCCACAGACACCAAAATCTGCATATGCTTCAGTTTCTGATATAAAATGAGGAGGATAGTATTTACTTGTAACCTACACACATCTGCCTTATGCTTTAAATCATCTCTAGATTATTTACAATTCTTAAAACAATGCAAATTATATGTAAACAGTTATACTACCTTATCATGGAAATAATGGCTAGAAAGTCTGTACACATTAATAAAGGTACATTTTTTCCCAAATATTTTCTATTTGTGGTTGATTTAATTCATGGATATAAAATCCATAGATACAGAGAACTGACTACATGTCATCTCTGCACAAACTGCCAAACTCTATAGTTCACATAATGCTATCCAGTATAAAACTATATTTAACCCACAAATCAAAGATTGTATTATGGAATTCTAGATAGATTTGATTTTGTACTTTTATTTTCTTAATGGCATGACTTTCCTACATAGGTGTAAGAACAGAATAAAAAATTATTATGAATTTCATAAAATTTGTTTTTATTTCTTTAATTTTATAAAACGTAAGTGTTCAGAAAAAGTGGCCAAATAGCACAAAATATGCCTTTTATCCTGAT
>NW_007130872.1:0-772 GCF_000164805.1 Carlito syrichta | reverse complement strand
GGTTAGTGGGTGAGAAAAAGAATATTTTCTTTGTTTGATGTTTCTCTAGTGTGCATTTATTATATTATAATAATATTATTATTTCATTATAAAAACTGAATTACAGCATTGTCAGCTTTCTCATTGAAATTGGGGGGTTTCAAGGATGCTCCAGGTGAAAAAAATATATATTTCACAGAGCACTGTGACCTGGGGGTGACTGTTAACATTCTCAATACCCACTCCTCATATTTTTCTTCTTTGGTCTCTGCAAAATGATATTACCTACTAAGCACAAGTATGCAGGAGCAAGAAACTTAATAAAAATCTTCTCAAAGATTATATGTATAAAATGAAGAAAAATTTAATTTTTTCTCTTCAAATCATTTAACAGAGAGAGAGAGAGAGAGAGAGTAGGAGAGAGAGAGAAAAAAAGAAAGAAAGAGTTTCAAGTTATAGTAATGTGCAGCAGGGCCACAAATCAGATGTTATTTTCTGTCTGCTACTCCTCTGGTTCAGCTCTGAAGGACACTCTGCTCTGTGACAGAAAATTCTACTTTTCCTAGTCAGTCAGTCTCACTAGATTGTCACCATGTATTTCTGGAAAGGCAGCAGCTCAAATAGTATCAGAATCTCAGTTAACTGTATAATATTCCTACCATATTGCAGTATAAAGACAATTTAATTTCTGTAGTTTCTAAATTGTACAATAGAGAGAGTACAACTTTTGAGAGGTCTATGTTAGCCAGAATCATCTGTGTGAAGTCCATAAGATAAGACTTGCTTTTGGTTG
>NW_007130871.1:0-773 GCF_000164805.1 Carlito syrichta | reverse complement strand
AAAAATACAAAAAATACATAAATTAGCCAGGCGTGATGGTATGTGCCGGTGGTCCAGCTACTTGGTAGGCTGAGGTAGAAGGATTGCTTGAGTCCAGGTGGTCAAAGATGCGGTGAGCCATGATCAAGCCACCATACTCTTGCCTGGGTAACAGAGAATCCCACTCAAAAAATATAAAAATAACAAATAAATAGCTCACTCAGTTGTTAAAGCTGGACTAATTTAAGCAACAACATAAAATAAGTGGTACTGAAGTATAACCCATAGTATAATGTAAATATCTATGGGTACAAATGATAAGTAGATGGGAGAATACAGATAAATCCATGCAGAAGAATTCCAAGTAATTTATTTAGTAACTCTGTATATATGTTGAAAACATATACTCTTTTTTGTTTGTTTTTGTTTTGTTGTTTGTTTTTTGAGTCAGAGCCTCACTCTATCACCCAGACAGGAGTGCTGTTGCACACTCATGGCTACCGAAGTCTTGATCTGCTGGATTCAAGAAATCCTTCTGTCTCAGCTTTTCAAGTAGCTGGAACCACAGGTGTGTGCCATCATGCCTGGCTAATTTTTTTTTTCTGATTTATTGTAGATACGAGGTCTTGCCAAGTTCCCCAGCCTGGTCTTGAACTACTGGGCTTAGGCAATCCTTTTGCCTCTGTCTCCCAAAGTACTAGAATTACAGGTGTGAGTTACCATGCCCAATCTGAAGACATACTCTTAATAGGATATGGTTTAAAAAGAAACAAAACACTTTATCTTTGTGAACT
>NW_007130870.1:0-406 GCF_000164805.1 Carlito syrichta | reverse complement strand
TGCTCACCTGCCCCTCAGGCACTGACGGTGCAATGTGGAATGCCTTGGTGGCAGTGGTGGTAGCAGCAGCAATGGTGGCGGCAGTGGTGGCTGGGCCACTGGCATAGGCGGTGCGATGTGTAATGGCTGCTTCTGTTTGGTGGCTGCCTCGGAGGAAGTGGCTGCTCCACTGCCTCGGAGGGGGGGCGATGGCACCTCCACTGCCTCGGAGTGGGGACGGCAGCGCCTCTGCTGCCTTGGGGGGGATGGCAGCGCCTCCGCTGCCTCGGAGGGGGGGCAGTGGCGGCTCTGCTGCATCAGGAGGGGCAGTGGCGGATCTGCTGCCTCGGAGGAGGCCGTGTGGCTCCGCTGCATCAGAGGAGGCCATGGCTCGCCCCAGGCACTGGCGGTGCAATGTGGAATGGAT
>NW_007130869.1:0-511 GCF_000164805.1 Carlito syrichta | reverse complement strand
GGCAGCGCCTCTGCTGCCTTGGGGGGGATGGCAGCACCTCCGCTGCCTCGGAGGGGGGGCAGCGGCGGCTCTGCTACATTGGGGGGGCGGTGGCGGCTCTCCTGCCTCGGAGTAGGCCGCGTGGCTCCGCTGCCTCAGAGGAGGCCACGGCTCGCCCCAGGCACTGGCGGTGCAATGTAGAATGGATGCCAGCTGAAACGGCAGCAGCAGCCACCACAGTAGCTGCCAAGACTTTGGCGATGCCTCAGTAAAGTCTACCTTTGAGCTCCATGTGAAGAGCAGGCTACAGACGATGGGATCTGCAACCTCCAGGGTGAGAATCAGAGTCTCTTTGGGCTCTCCTCGGTGGAGAGTTTCACAGGCAGTGCTGCCCCATTGCCATTTTGCCCAGCCCCCCCCAAAGTGTTTTTAAAATTTACTTTTATTTTAAAGATATGGGGTACAATTTTAGGGTTATATATACAAATAATTTTAAGCTTTTCAATGTTCTCTTTTGGAATTGCTCAACTCA
>NW_007130868.1:0-833 GCF_000164805.1 Carlito syrichta | reverse complement strand
AAAATTAGAATTGCTGGTATAGGGCAGAATATACTTAGCTGTAGTAGATATTGCCAAAAGATTTTTCAAAGCAATTGTGCCAATGTACAGTCACCTGCAATATATGTGTGTTTCATTTACTCCATTTCACATCAACATTTGTATTGCTGCTTCTTTTATTTTTAGACATATTAATAGGTGTATAGTAGTAATTTATTGAGCATTAATTTGCATTTCCCTAATTATAATGCTGTTGAGTAATTTTTCATATAACTGTAGGCATAATCATTTGTGAAGTGTATATTTAAAATATTTTCCTTTGTTATTTTGCTTTATTTTTTTCTTACTGATTAAAAGAAGTTTTGTGTTTATTATGGACATGAATACTTTGTCAAATATATATATTGACATATAACTTCCCAATTGACTTGCATTTTAACTCTCTTAATGCAAATTTTTTAATAGTAACTTTTAATCCAGAGAATGTCTCTTTTTAAATCAGGTTCATATTACTAAAATTTCATTTAGCATATAGAGATTTTAAATTCTCTTTAAGATATTTACCAACTCAAAGGTCATGAAGATGTATGAGTGTGTTTGTGCCTAGAAAATGTATTTTGTTTTCACTTTTAGATCTCTAATACTTTTTTAAAATATATTTTATTTTTTAAAGTTTTAAAGTAACAGAAAAGTTAAGAAGATAATATAGTTTTCATAAAATCCACAATTCCTTCCCTATTGTTAACATCAGTACAGTACATTTGTTATAGAAAATGAGCCAATGTTAATACATGATTGCAAACCAAAGCCCAAACTTGATTCAGATTTCCATAATTTTTACTTAGTATTATTTT
>NW_007130867.1:0-793 GCF_000164805.1 Carlito syrichta | reverse complement strand
GTGTTAAATGTTTTTGGAAAGAAGTTCACAAAGATAAAGTGGCTTTTTTTTAAAAAAAACCACATCCTATTAAGAGTATGTCTTCAGATTGGGCATGGTAGCTCACACCTGTAATTCCAGTACTTTGGGAGACAGAGGCAAAAGGATTGCCTAAGCCCAGGAGTTCAAGACCAGGCTGGGGAACTTGGCAAGACCTCGTATCTACAATAAATCAGAAAAAAAAAATTAGCCATGCATGATGGCACACGCCTGTGGTTCCAGCTACTTGGAAAGCTGAGACAGAAGGATTTCTTGAATCCAGCAGATCAAGACTTCAGTAGCCATGAGTGTGCCACAGCACTCCTGTCTGGGTGATAGAGTGAGACTCTGACTCAAAAAACAAACAACAAAACAAAAACAAACAAAAAAGAGTATATGTTTTCAACATATATACAGAGTTACTAAATAAATTACTTGGAATTCTTCTGCATGGATTTATCTGTATTCTCCCATCTACTTATCATTTGTACCCATAGATATTTACATTATACTATGGGTTATACTTCAATACCACTTATTTTATATTGTTGCTTAAATTAGTCCAACTTTGACAACTGAGTGAGCTATTTGTTATTTTTATATTTTTTGAGTGGGATTCTCTGTTACCCAGGCAAGAGTATGGTGGCTGGATCATGGCTCACCGCATCTTTGGCCACCTGGACTCAGGCAATCCTTCTACCTCAGCCTACCAAGTAGCTGGGACCACCGGCACATACCATCACGCCTGGCTAATTTATGTATTTTTGTATTTTTG
>NW_007130866.1:0-732 GCF_000164805.1 Carlito syrichta | reverse complement strand
ATTGGGCATGGTAGCTTCTCACCTGTAATTCCAGTACTTTGGGAGACAGAGGCAAAAGGATTGCCTAAGCCCAGGAGTTCAAGACCAGGCTGGGGAACTTGGCAAGACCTCGTATCTACAATAAATCAGAAAAAAAAATTAGCCAGGCATGATGGCACACGCCTGTGGTTCCAGCTACTTGGAAAGCTGAGACAGAAGGATTTCTTGAATCCAGCAGATCAAGACTTCAGTAGCCATGAGTGTGCCACAGCACTCCTGTCTGGGTGATAGAGTGAGACTCTGACTCAAAAAACAAACAACAAAACAAAAACAAACAAAAAAGAGTATATGTTTTCAACATATATACAGAGTTACTAAATAAATTACTTGGAATTCTTCTGCATGGATTTATCTGTATTCTCCCATCTACTTATCATTTGTACCCATAGATATTTACATTATACTATGGGTTATACTTCAATACCACTTATTTTATATTGTTGCTTAAATTAGTCCAACTTTGACAACTGAGTGAGCTATTTATTTGTTATTTTTATATTTTTTGAGTGGGATTCTCTGTTACCCAGGCAAGAGTATGGTGGCTTGATCATGGCTCACCGCATCTTTGGCCACCTGGACTCAGGCAATCCTTCTACCTCAGCCTACCAAGTAGCTGGGACCACCGGCACATACCATCACGCCTGGCTAATTTATGTATTTTTGTATTTTTTGTAGAGATGGGTTCTTACTATG
>NW_007130865.1:0-827 GCF_000164805.1 Carlito syrichta | reverse complement strand
TTACCCAGGCAAGAGTATGGTGACTTGATCATGGCTCACCGCATCTTTGACCACCTGGACTCAGGCAATCCTTCTACCTCAGCCTACCAAGTAGCTGGGACCACCGGCACATACCATCACGCCTGGCTAATTTATGTATTTTTGTATTTTTGTAGAGATGAGTTTTTACTATGTTGCCCATATCTTTAACTCCTGAACTTAAACAATTATCCTTCTTTGGCCTGACAAAGTACTGGGATTACAAGTGTGAGCCACTACTTCTGGCCTAATTGCCAGATATTTCAGTTGGTTCATGTATTCCTTTGACATACCCTCATCAACATTTTCATTTAGCTTTTTCCAGCCTTTCTTCATTTTCTAGCACTATGCCCCAAGTGTATTTCTATATTACCCACTCTAATCTTAAAGTCAGTCAATTACTCTAGGATCCAAGGTTTCTTTTATTAGAGAATAGTATTGGAAATCAATATCTGGATGCTTGGAGTGCTCGTTGCTTATTGGGGAATTAGTTCTTCTAGGCCGTCTCAGCTGGCAGACCAAGGAAATATGTGTATACATAGTAACAAATGTATGTACACATATTTATAAATACTTATATCCGAAGCCATCTGTATCTACTTTAAACAAAGCATGAGTGCACACTCTAATACATTACTACATAAATTATACTAACCTCTTTGTCCTGCTTATATGTAAACTATCATTGCAGCAGTAAGAAATGTCTTCCACCATATGTCATTCATTTACTTAATTTTTCAATTCACACAGTATCACAATCATTAACTCATACCTCCATGAAGAAAAACTTTATCAAATACAGTACAGTC
>NW_007130864.1:0-717 GCF_000164805.1 Carlito syrichta | reverse complement strand
CTGACAAAGTACTGGGATTACAAGTGTGAGCCACGACTTCTGGCCTAATTGCCAGATATTTCAGTTGGTTCATGTATTCCTTTGACATACCCTCATCAACATTTTGATTTAGCTTTTTCCAGCCTTTCTTCATTTTCTAGCACTATACCCCAAGTGTATTTCTATATTACCCACTCTAATCTTAAAGTCAGTCAATTACTCTAGGATCCAAGGTTTCTTTTATTAGAGAATAGTATTGGAAATCAATATCTGGATGCTTGGAGTGCTCATTGCTTATTGGGGAATTAGTTCTTCTAGGCCGTCTAAGCTGGCAGATCAAGGAAATATGTGTATACATAGTAACAAATGTATGTACACATATTTATAAATACTTATATCCGAAGCCATCTGTATCTACTTTAAGCAAAGCATGAGTGCACACTCTAATACATTACTACATAAATTATACTATCCTCTTTGCCCTGCTTATATGTAAACTATCATTGCAGCAGTAAGAAATGTCTTCCACCATATGTCATTCATTTACTTAATTTTTCAATTCGCACAGTATCACAATCATTAACTCATACCTCCATGAGAAAAACTTTATCAAATACAGTACGGTCCTAATGTGCAGATTTCTTCTCCTCCTCCTCTTTCTTCTTCTTCTTTTGTTCTCTTTGCTTTCATATTTTTAGACTTCTGTCATTTCCATAGTTACTTAAGTTACCACCTTAG
>NW_007130863.1:0-801 GCF_000164805.1 Carlito syrichta | reverse complement strand
AGACTTCTGTCATTTCCATAGTTACTTAAGTTACCCTTAGACTCCATTCCCCTTAGTAAAGTTATTTTGTACATTCATAGTACATTTAAATACTTTTGTTACTATTAACAATTCATCCTGGGATCCCCCAATCCTACATAATTTTTAAAATTTGCATACAAAATTTACTCATGGTTCTGTGAAGTTCTATGGGTTTTGGCAAATGCATAGCACCACATATACACCATTACATTTTCAGACAAAATGGTCTCATTGCCCAAAATATTCTTCTTCCTTCACCCATTCAACCAACTCCCCTGCCTCCCTGAACTCCTAGCCACCATTGCTCTTACTGCCATTATAATTTTGCCTTTTCCAGAATGTCACACATTTGGAATTATACAGCATATATTCTATTTTGACTGGCCTTTTTCTACTGGCAATATGCATTTAAGATTCATTCATAGCCGGGCTCAGCGGCTCAGCCTGTAATCCCATGCCTTTGGGAAGCTGAGGTGAGTGGATTGCCTGAGCCCGCAGGTTCGCAACCCGCCTGGGCAACTTGGCGAGACCTCATCTCTACAATAAATCAAAAAATTAGCCGAGTGTGGTAGCGCGCGCCTGTAGTTCCAGCTACTCGGAAGGCTGAGGTGGAAGGATCGCTGGAGCCCAGCAGGCGAGGCTGTGTTGGCCGGGAGCGGCCACTGCACTCCAGTCTGAGCGACAGAGTGAGACTCCAACACACACACACACACACACACACACAAGATTCATTCATATCTTTCCATGACTTGGTAGCACATTTCTTTTAATTACTGAATG
>NW_007130862.1:0-850 GCF_000164805.1 Carlito syrichta | reverse complement strand
TCGAGCCCCAGCAGACGAGGCTGTGGTGGCCGGGAGCGGCCACTGCACTCCAGTCTGAGCGACAGAGTGAGACTCCAACACACACACACACACACACAAAGATTCATTCATATCTTTCCATGACTTGGTAGCACATTTCTTTTAATTACTGAATGATATTTCATATGATGTACTACAATATATCAGTTACACGTTGATAAAGATCTTGGTTGTTTTCAGTTTTAGCAATTATAGATAAAATATTTGTGAGGGTTTTTTAATGAGTATGCTTTTAAATCAGTTCTGTAAATACTTAAGAGTGATTGCTGGAGTATATGGTAACATTATGTTCAGTTTTGTGAAAACACTGCTAACTGGCTTCCAAAGTAGTTGTATCATTTTGCATTACCTCTAGCAATACACCAGCCTGCTGGCTTACATTCTCACAAGCTTTATTATTATCAGTATTTTGAATTTTAATCATCTGACGGATATGTATATCATTGTTGCTTTGATTTCCTTCTTTCTAATGACACTTTAACACCTTGATTACGATGCAGTTTACACACTATGTATTCACATATTTAAAATGTACAATTGTAGAAAACCCTGAAGACTGCATCAAAAAAACCTGTTATAATTAATAAACAAATTTAGTACAGTTTCAGGATAAAAAAATTGTCATACAAAATCAGTAATAGTTTTTTTATGCCAATAGCAAAACACCTGAACAAGAAATTTAAAAAGAAAAAATCTCATTTACAATGTCCAGAACAAAACAAAAGAACAGAAAGATAACTAGCAATGAATTTTACCTAAGGGGGAAAAGAAATCTCTAACTAAAAACTATAAAAATTAATAAGAGAAATTG
>NW_007130861.1:0-787 GCF_000164805.1 Carlito syrichta | reverse complement strand
TTAAAAACATAAAGAAAGTGGATGTTTGTGGTATCATCACAAAGTAACTATTGAGGCAATCCATTTGTTAATTGGCTAGCTTTTTCTATTCTACAATGTATATATACTTTAAACTTGTTGTATATGATAAATACATAACATTATTCATCAAATTAAAAAATATAGCATGAAGTGTATAATTCAATGATTTTTAGTACAGTCACGTGTACAATCACCACTATACTCGATTTTGTAACATTTTTATCACCTCAATAAAACTCTATATATTTTAACTTTTATTCCTCCATACTCTAATTCTCCACCATCTACTTTGTCTTTCTGGAAATATCCCTATTTTGAACTATTTATATTAATTGAATCATGCAATAAGTGGTCTTTTTGACTAGACTTTTTTCACTCAACATAATATTTTTAGAGATCATTCATATTGTAGCGTGTATTAGTACTTCATCATTTTGATAGCTAATAATATAACTTTATGTGGATTTATTTCATTTGTTTACCTATTCATCAGTTGATGGAGATTTAATATTTTTCATCTTTTGATTATTATGAATAATGTCATAAACATTTGTTTTTAACATCTAATATTACCATTGATATAATTGAATATGTTTTCCATTTTCTTGTTTTCTATGTGACTTATGTCTTCTGTATTCCTCTATTTCTACTTTATTGGGTTTTTTTTTGCTAAGTAAACATTTTTTAAGTAGCATTTTAATTTTCTTTTTTTTTAGATTGAAAAATATAGTTTATTTAGAAAGTAAATTAGAGAGAGAAAGAAGAT
>NW_007130860.1:0-825 GCF_000164805.1 Carlito syrichta | reverse complement strand
TTGTGGTATCATCACAAAGTAACTATTTAGGCAATCCATTTGTTAATTGGCTAGCTTTTTCCATTCTACAATGTATATATACTTTAAACTTGTTGTATATGATAAATACATAACATTATTCATCAAATTAAAAAATATAGCATGAAGTGTATAATTCAATGATTTTTAGTACAGTCATGTGTACAATCACCACTATACTCGATTTTGTAACATTTTTATCACCTCAATAAAACTCTATATATTTTAACTTTCATTCCTCCATACTCTAATTCTCCACCATCTACTTTGTCTTTCTGGAAATATCCCTATTTTGAAATATTTATATTAATTGAATCATGCAATAAGTGGTCTTTTTGACTAGACTTTTTTCACTCAGCATAATATTTTTAGAGATCATTCATATTGTAGCGTGTATCAGTACTTCATCATTTTTATAGCTAATCATATAACTTTATGTGGATTTATTTCATTTGTTTACCTATTCATCAGTTGATGGAGATTTAATATTTTTCATCTTTTGATTATTATGAATAATGTCATAAACATTTGTTTTTAACATCTAATATTACCATCGATATAATTGAATATGTTTTCCATTTTGTTGTTTTCTATGTGACTTATGTCTTCTGTATTCCTCTATTTCTACTTTATTGGGGTTTTTTTTTACTAAGTAAACATTTTTTATGTAGCATTTTAATTTTCTTTTTTTTTAGATTGAAAAATATAGTTTATTTAGAAAGTAAATTAGAGAGAGAAAGAAGATTCACCTCTTCAAGGTAAGAGAGGGGGTCAGAGCTTAGCAAGCATTTTAATCTTCTTAATGAT
>NW_007130859.1:0-3480 GCF_000164805.1 Carlito syrichta | reverse complement strand
AATATTTGCAAACTAAACCTCTGACACTCAAAATATGTAAGAAACTCAAAACAACTCAATAGCAATAAATAAATAACCCTATTTAAAAATAGACAAAAGACTTCAATAGACATTTCTCAAAAGAAGACATACAAATGGTCAACAGGTATACAAAAACATGTTCAATATTACGAATTATCAGAAAATTTAAATCAAAATAAAAATGGGAAGTCACTTCTCCCCAGGTAGAATGGCCATTATCAAAGATCAAAAGATAACATTTGCTAATATGGATATGGAAAAAAGGAACCTCTTTTATACTGTTGCTGGAAATGTGAACTAGTACACCCATTATGAAAAACAGTATGAATATTACTCAAAAAATTAAAACTAAAACTACCATGTTATCCCACAATCTCACTACTGGGTATATCAATATATCATATATATATAATATATATTCCATGTCTATTGTAGCATTTGAACAAAAGTCAAGATTATGACACCAATGTTAGGATCCATCAATAGACAAATGGATAAAAAAGTGCTGTGTATATAAATAATTGAACACTATTCAACCACAAACAATAATAAAATCTTGTAGTTTGTAACAACATGGATGAACCTGATGAACATTATGATAAGTGAAATAAGCCAGAAACAGAAAGACCAATACTGCATGATCTCACTCCTATGCAAATCTACAAAATTTGATCTCATCAAAGTAGAGACAGAACTATAGTGGTGGTTGTCAGAGGTTAGGGCGGTTAGGAGGTGGGTAATGGGAAGACACTTGAAAGAAGATGCATAATTACCCTTAAATAAAACAAATTAATTTTAGGTGATATATTGAATACAAAATGACTATAGTCAATGACAATATATTGTATGCTTTAAAAACATAAAGAAAGTGGATGTTTGTGGTATCATCACAAAGTAACTATTTGAGGCAATTTATTTGTTAATTGGCTAGCTTTTTCCATTCTACAATGTATATATACTTTAAACTTGTTTTATATGATAAATACATAACATTATTCATCAAATTAAAAAATAAAGCATGAAGTGTATAATTCAATGATTTTTAGTACAGTCACGTGTACAATCACCACTATACTCAATTTTGTAACATTTTTATCACCTCAATAAAACTCTATATATTTTAACTTTCATTCCTCCATACTCTAATTCTCCACCATCTACTTTGTCTTTCTGGAAATATCCCTATTTTGAACTATTTATATTAATTGAATCATGCAATAAGTGGTCTTTTTGACTAGACTTTTTTCACTCAACATAATATTTTTAGAGATCATTCATATTGTAGCGTGTATCAGTACTTCATCATTTTTATAGCTAATAATATAACTTTATGTGGATTTATTTCATTTGTTTACCTATTCATCAGTTGATGGAGATTTAATATTTTTCATCTTTTGATTATTATGAATAATGTCATGAACATTTGTTTTTAACATCTAATATTACCATCGATATAATTGAATATGTTTTCCATTTTGTTGTTTTCTATGTGACTTATGTCTTCTGTATTCCTCTATTTCTACTTTATTGTTTTTTTTTTACTAATTAAACATTTTTTATGTAGCATTTTAATTTTCTTTTTTTTAGATTGAAAATATAGTTTATTTAGAAAGTAAATTAGAGAGAGAAAGATGATTCACCTCTTCAAGGTAAGAGAGGGGGTCAGAGCTTAGGAAGCATTTTAATCTTCTTAATGATTCTATACTATATTTTAAAATTATCTTTTAGTGGCTCCTCTAGTTTTCACCATATTCTTCTTAACTTATCAGATCAGTTTCAGATTCATACTAGCTTAATATCCATGATATATAGAGATATTACTTTTATATAATTTCATTCTATTTTCCCCCTTTCAGTGTTTTTTTAAAGCGTATTATATTCTCTTCTTGTTAAAAACCAAATAATAATTATTATAATTATTACTTCACCATTTGTAGTTATTTTCTCATCTCAATATAGCTTTGCTGTCATCCACTTAACTTTGTGCTATTACACATATATCTTACACATATATTAACTTTATGTGTGTTATAGACACACATTCCATTGTGGAATGGAATACACACACACACACACACACACACACTGGTATAACTGCTTTTTCAATCAGTTCAAAGAAGAAAGGAGAAAGCAAATATAAATATATGCATTTATATTGTCTTTTATAATTATAAATTACCTTTAGCTGTGCTCTTTGCTTTTTGTGCAGACATTACTACCTAGGGTCACTTGCTATTAGCTTGAATACCTTTTTTAAGCATTTCTTATAGGGTAGATCTGATGGAAACATATTCTCTTATTCTTTTTCAATCTAAGACAATATTACTTTCCTTTATTATTGAAAAATAGCTTTGTTGGATGCAAAATTCTTGGTTGACAGCATGTTCAACTTGACCACTTGAATGTGTTATTCCTTTGCCTTCTTGCTTCTATTATTTCTACTGAAAAGTCAGATGTTAATCTCATTGGATTCTCTTGTAAATGATGAGTCCTTTTTCTCTTTTTGTTATTGAGATTCTCATTATCTTTGACATAAACCTCTTTTACAATGATGTATCTGGCATTGGATCTTTTCTGCATTTTATCTTATTTTGAATTTGGTGAGTTTCATGTATGCTGAACATTATTTTTCAATATATTTGGAAATTTTCAGCCATTAAAAAATTAACTTTTCTCCTTCTTTCCTCTAATTCTGCAGTTTCCATTATACACACATTGGTTTCTCATGTGCATGGTTCTCATATTTTTCCTGATGTTCTGTTCATTTTTCTTTATTTCTTTCTCTGGTCTCTTTAGCTTGCATAATATCTATCAATCTGTCTTTAAGTTCACTTAGTCTTTCTTCTAAGGTTCAAATCTACTCTTAAGCCCTCTTATAGGTTTTCCTCCAAAAACGATATGTAGAATTTCTAACTCCCAGTATCTCAGAATGTGGCCTAATTTTAAGATAAGGTACTTACAGAAGTAATTAAAATAAAATGAAGTCATTAGGATACACCTTAATCCAGCATGACTTGTGTTCTTATAAGAAGTGAAAACACTACATAAAGATGAAGGCAGGGGTTGGGGTACCAAGGAATTCCAACTATTGCCAGCAAACAGCCAGAAGCTAGAGAAAGTCAGAAATATGTTCTACCTTAGAACACTCAGAATAATTCAAATTCTGACAACACCTCATCTCAGACTTCCAGCCTCAAAAACTGTGAGGCTGTAAACTTCTGTTAATTAAGTCACCTGGTTTGTGATATTTCAGTAACAAACTAACACTAGCCCCTCTAGTAAATATTTTGTTTCAGTTATTGTACTTTTTGACTCCAGAATTTCCAGGATTCTTTTTTGTAATTTATATCTCTTTGCTATCATTTACTACTTGAAATGACATTGTCGTCATATCTTTATTTATTTAATCATGGTTTTTGTTTAGTTCTGTGAATATATTTATGATGGCTACTTTCAAGA
>NW_007130858.1:0-817 GCF_000164805.1 Carlito syrichta | reverse complement strand
CCTTAGTCTCCCAAGTAGCTGGGGCTATAGGTGCCACTGCATCCAGTAATTAATCATAAGGAAAAAAGTGTAAGTCACCATATAAAAAGGTGAAAGGAGAAAATCACATTATCATAATGACAGCTGCAAAATAAGAATTAAATTTTATATCCACTTGTAATAAAATCTGCTAGTAAACTATGCATGAAATGAAAATTTTTGATCTGCTAAATGATTTTCTATAAAATATAGAATAAATGTTATATTTAATACCAAAACACTTAAAGTCTTCCTTTTGAGGTTGAAAATAAGACAAGGAAGAATACATTTTGCAGCAACTTCCATTAAACATATTGTTGGAGACCTTTCTAGCATGATAAGATAAAGAGAATAAACTAAAAATTTAAGTTAAAGAAGCTAAAACAAAACAAACTAAAAACCAAGAATATCATTTAAATATATCAATAGAGAAGTTCTGGAGACTCTATAACTTTTTTTTTGAGTTGGAGTCTCACTCTGTCACCCAGACTGGAGAGCAGTGGCCACTCCCGGCCACCGCAGTCTCCACCTGCTGGGCTCCAGTGATCCTTCCATCTCAGCCTTCCAAGGATCTGGAACTACAGGCGCGTGCTACCACACCAAGCTAATTTTTTTGATTTATTGTAGAGATGAGGTCTCACCAAGTTGCGCAGGTGGGTTTCAAACCTGCGAACTCAGGCAATCCACTCACCTCAGCCTCCCAAAGCACGGGATTACAGGCTGAGCCACTGAACCCAGCAAGACTCTATAACTTAAAGGAAATAATAATAGAGTTGATCAAGTTCACAGCTAAAAAAAA
>NW_007130857.1:0-814 GCF_000164805.1 Carlito syrichta | reverse complement strand
CCCTATAAGTCCTGAAGGAGCCATACGAGTTGGCCACGATGCAGGTCAATCCTTTCCAGCAATACAAGAAACATCGGCTCCTGTGTCTAACAGGCCTGTAATTTTAATTCATTGTATAAATAAATCTTTTAGAGGTCTAGAATTTGGAACCTCCTAAACCCAAAAAGCAACATTGCTAGAGTCAAATCCAGAGTCACCTCTAGGCCGGCTAAAGTTTTACCTGCTTTGTGATAAGGCAAGAGCAGCAACTGGGCTATTCTCTGACCTTTGTTAAACTGCACTGTTTTGCTAGGAAGAGCAATAAGCACTTGGATTTCTCCTGTGTAATCCGAATCCACCACTCCGGGAATAGTGGAAATTCCTTGTAAAGACAAGGAACATCTGCCGAATATTATACCCACTATTCCTTCCAGGAGAGGGCCCTTTACTCCCATAGTAATTGGGGTTACTGGAAAGTCTGTAGTTAATATTGTTGCAGTGGAGGAACACAAGTCCAGTTCTGCCCTCCTTGGGGTGGTTTGGATGAGCTCTGCGATGGAGCAGAAGAAACAAACGGGTTTACGGTGGAAGCTGCACACCTATTGTTATGTGGGGTCAGGGCTGGCCCCTCTGAATGTTTTCCTGAGCCAGGCAGTTTATGCCAATATGCTCAATTTGATCACAATTAGAGCAAGACTGTAATGAGATTTTGTTTGCTTATTACTTATATACTTTTGCTTATATTACTTATATTACTTACATTACTTATATATTGCTTACATTGCTTATATATTGCTTATATTGCTTATATATATTGCTTATATATATTGTTATA
>NW_007130856.1:0-2837 GCF_000164805.1 Carlito syrichta | reverse complement strand
TGGTCGGGATGGAAGCTGTTTCGATATGAGGAAACAATTCTGCAATTATACAGAATCAGTGTATAAATTAAATCTTGAAAATTCCAGGGCAGTGAAGGTATACAAAATTACCCTCAGCTCTGTCTTCTGGGCTGAATATTTAGAGGTGTTCAGCACATGAGATTAATTATTAATAACTGCCATAGCTTTACCATTAAACGAACCGTCAGTAAACACCAAAGCTGCCCCCTCAGGGGAGACTGAGGAATTGTTGCAAGGAAAAATTATAGGATTTTGTCTCACTAATTGTAACAGAGGACTTTTAGGTAAGTGGAAAAGAATTTGTTCTCTGTAATCAGTTAATGCTACTTGCTAATCATTATTAGTTTGAAATAAAGTCTGAAATTGGAATTTGTTATAAGGAACAATTATATTGTGTACATTATATTTAAATAATTCAATGCTTTTTTGTCGCCCTTTGGTTACAAGCAAAGCCACTAAATAAGGATAAGAAGCCAATTTTTTTAGATGTTATCGGTAGACGGAGCCATTCCATTGGTCCTTCCTGCCACAGACATCCTGTGGGAATATGGAGAGTGGCCAGAACAATTAGTGTTTCACTGGGTAAAGGATAGTCCACCTTAGAGTTATAAGCACAGTCTCTCCATTTTGGGAAGCCAGTATGTTGCTGGACGAGTGACCAGTTCTTTTCTGTATCATTGAAGGGGCAAGCAGTACGCTGAGAGGTGGTGAAGCTCTAGTCTCACGACTAGGGTCGGTTCCTCCTGGTATTAACATCTCCAGTCACCAACCGTCCTTGATATTGTCCTGATAAGAGCTTTCTGAACTCAGATACTTAAAGGTGGACATTAAGCAAGAAGCCTGGTAATTATTAAAAGCAGAATTATCATAAAAACAAATAGGGAGGGAGTTGGAATGCCCTTCATAAGAAAAATTACGATTAATAACATATTTGACTTGAGCACAAAATAAAGCAGGCCCTCCCATTTTCCTGTAAGGAGATCCCTCCATTTTATCAGAGGTTTTCTACTTTCTTCTGGATTTCAATGTCTAGCCATAGCTGAATAGCCTGAAGAGTCACGATTTTCGTGAGCCAGCAAAATGTCATCCATGTAATGGATTAAATAGAGATCAGGATATTGGCTTCTAATACCTTTTAAGGCTGCATCCACATACTTTTGGCACAAGGTGGGGCTGTTTTTCATACCTTGTGGCAGGATTTTCCAATCTTTAAAATTCTCAGAGAGCAAACTGAATGTAAATTGTTTACAATTCTCTGAACTTAAAGATATAGTAAAGAAACAGTCCTGTAACTCAATAACTATAATATTAAAGTTAACAGGTATAGCAATCCAGGCTGCAACGTTCCTATGGCTTCCATAGTAGCATTAATAGCTCTTAAATCCTGTAAAAGTCTCCATTTACCAGAATTTTTCTTAATTACAAAAATAGGAGTGCTTCAAGGACTAGTGGTTGCCATTCAGGGGGGCTAGTAGAAGGCTCTATATGACCAGCCTCTAATTGTTGTTAAACTAGTTTTTTGACTGCCTTAAGCTTTTCCGAGGGCATGGCCCATTGTTCCACCCAAACAGATTTGTTGTCTTTCCATGTAATCAGTCTTGAAAACAATGGCCCCTAAGGTAAATTCAAATAACCATTACCTGTTTTGCTAGTTTTCTTAGTTATTTGGGCAGTCTCCTGTATTCCTTGCCCATCTTTACCAAGTCCCTTAAAGGGGTTATAGACCATCTGCAGCATTTGTACTGCGACTTTATCATTGGGGCTATACAAAAGCATGCCCATTTGTGAAAGAATACCTCTTCCCCATAATATAAAGGGTATAGATGGAATATCATATGGGCAAAAGGTTCATGAATTCTTACTATCTGTCCAATTTAAAATCTGTGAACTTTGGCTACTGAGGTACTCGACCAATGCCTATAAGTCCTGAAGGAGCCATACGAGTTGGCCATGATGCAGGTCAATCCTTTCCAGCAATACAAGAAACATCGGCTCCTGTGTCTAACAGGCCTGTAATTTTAATTCCTTGTATAAATAAATCTTTTAGAGGTCTAGAATTTTAAACCTCCTAAACCCAAAAAGCAACATTGCTAGAGTCAAATCCAGAGTCACCTCTAGGCCGGTTAAAGTTTTACCTGCTTTGTGATAAGGCAAGAGCAGCAACTGGGCTATTCTCTGACCTTTGTTAACCTGCACTGTTTTGCTAGAAGAGCAATAAGCACTTGGATTTCTCCTGTGTAATCCGAATCCACCACTCCGGGAATAGTGGAAATTCCTTGTAAAGACAAGGAACATCTGCCGAATATTATACCCACTATTCCTTCCAGGAGAGGGCCCTTTACTCCCATAGTAATTGGGGTTACTGGAAAGTCTGTAGTTAATATTGTTGCAGTGGAGGAACACAAGTCCAGTTCTGCCCTCCTTGGGGTGGTTTGGATGAGCTCTGCGATGGAGCAGAAGAAACAAACGGGTTTACGGTGGAAGATGCACACCTATTGTTATGTGGGGTCAGGGCTGGCCCCTCTGAATGTTTTCCTGAGCCAGGCAGTTTATGCCAATATGCTCAATTTGATCACAATTAGAGCAAGACTGTAATGAGATTTTGTTTGCTTATTACTTATATACTTTTGCTTATATTACTTATATTACTTACATTACTTATATATTGCTTACATTGCTTATATATTGCTTATATTGCTTATATATATTGCTTATATATATTGCTTATATTACTTATTTTACTTATTTTACTATCACATTGCTTATATACTTTTGCTTATATTACTTATATTACTTATATATTTTTGCTTATTAAT
>NW_007130855.1:0-677 GCF_000164805.1 Carlito syrichta | reverse complement strand
GACTAGTCTACTTCTGTGATGGGTTTGTTGGGGGCAGGTCGCGGAGGCCCACCTGAGCATTAGGGATCCAGGTGGGCTGCAGACCCTGAGACCACCAGGATGGGTTCAGGAGCTGATGGCCTATTCCCTCTTCCTTTCTTTGCTGGTTGGCACATCCCATTAGCAGGGACTTTGATGATCTAAGTTTGAAACTTTGAGTGTACGACAGGCATGGCTAACCTTAGGGATCCATTGTTCCCATTTCTCACAGACTGTGGGTTCGGCTTTAAACTTAACACAGTTCAAACTCAGGTCACATTTGGGAGACTTTAATATGGTACAAGCTTCTTTATAAGATTTAAAAGTATATTTGTAGAATTAGCATACACGTTTAGAGAGCTGTTTCCAGGTTTAGATGGTATAGATGATTATCTATAGTGGACTGGGCCACATTCCTAAGGGCCCACCATCCACTTTGGGCTGGGCTGCATTCTTTTAAACCAGTTCTTTAGCTTCAATTTGTGTAGGTTTTTTCTACTTATAGAAACGGAATTTATTTTATTCATAGGAAATATTGCAGAATAGGTCATGCTACGTCAGGGAATTATGTTACTTCAAGCATGATCAAACATGGTATTTTGAGGTTTTATAAGAATATAGCTAACTTTAGATATTTCATTGTTCCCATTTCTACTAAT
>NW_007130854.1:0-680 GCF_000164805.1 Carlito syrichta | reverse complement strand
TCAGGTCACATTTGGGAGACTTAATATGGTACAAGCTTCTTTATAAGATTAAAAGTATATTGTAGAATTAGCATACACGTTAGAGAGCTGTTTTCAGGTTTAGATGGTATAGATGATTATCTATAGTGGACTGGGCCACATTCCTAAGGGCCCACCATCCACTTTGGGCTGGGCTGCATTCTTTTATACCAGTTCTTTAGCTTCAATTTGTGTAGGTTTTTTCTACTTATAGAAACGGAATTTATTTTATTCATAGGAAATATTGCAGAATAGGTCATGCTACGTCAGGGAATTATGTTACTTCAAGCATGATCAAACATGGTATTTTGAGGTTTTATAAGAATATAGCTAACTTTAGATATTTCATTGTTCCCATTTTCTACTAATTGCGGTTTTGGCTTTAGTAAAATTTACAGTTTGTATTTGGGTTTTATTGTAGAAGGTTTATTGCTGATGATCAGTTTTATATATTAGAATTAGGAATTAGAAATTTTATAGAATTTAAGTTAGATGTATAGGATTTTAGAATAGCTATTTTGTTAAGAGACTGTAATCAATTGTCCTAGAAATGGCCCAGTATGATCTTTGGACTGGGTCACATACCTTAGGAACTGGTTTGAGCTATAATTAAGAGTTTTTTATAGTACAGGTAAAATTAGCGCAGAATAGAAAGGTATTAG
>NW_007130853.1:0-673 GCF_000164805.1 Carlito syrichta | reverse complement strand
CACTCCGGTCTGGGTGACAGAGTGAGACTCCAACTTAAAAAAAATAAAATTAAAATTAAAAAATAAAAAGATATGTAACAGATTTTTAAAAATTATTGTTCAATTAACATTGCTAAAATGATGCTATTTTATGGTGTAAAGTCAGTCTTTACAATAGTGAGCATATTTAATTATTTATAATATTGAATTCCACTTCAGTTTCAAACAAATGATACATTAGTGTGTTGATAATCAAAAAAACAATCCATGTATTTTTTGAAAGATAAACACTAAAGAACAATTAAATTATTCAGATTTCCACAAATCTATAACTTAGATAAAATTGACCAATTTTTAAAAAGACATAATCTATTAAAACTCATACAAGGAGAAATATATAACATAAAGAAACCTGTATCTATTTTAAAATTGAATCATTAATTAATGACCTTTCACAAGAAAAAACTCAAGACTCAGATGAGATTATTGGTGAATTTTAACAGTTTTTAATGGAATAATTTATGCCAATTTTTTATTATCTTTTCCAGAAAATAGAGCAGAGAGAATAAATCCTAATTCATTCTGTGAGACAAACATTACCTTAATAATCAAACCAGATGAAGACATTACAAGACAGGCTAAAAATAGATCTAAAAATCTTCAACAAAATATTGGCAAACCCAATACAACAATG
>NW_007130852.1:0-724 GCF_000164805.1 Carlito syrichta | reverse complement strand
TAATCAATCACATCAACAGGCCAAATAGGGAAGGAAAATAGTCTTGTTTTACAGATGACATGTTTGAATATGTAGACATTTATAAAATATTCAATAAAAATAAAGTCCCTATGGAACCAATAGATATTAACGATAAGTTACAGAATATAAGGTTAATATACAAAAGTCAATTGTTTTTAATACACCATCAATAAGCACTTCAAATTTAAAATTAAATACATAATAACTTTATGTTAGGCAACACATAATTACAAAAGTGTACACAAACTGAGTTGAGCAATTCCAAAGGAGAACACTGAAAAGCTTAAAATTATTTGTATATATAACCCTGAATTGTACCCCATATCTTTGAAATAAAAGTAAATTTAAAAAATACTTTGGGGGGGGCTGGGCAAAATGGCAATGGGGCAGCACTACCTGTGAAACTCTCCAGCGAGGAGAGCCCAAAGAGATTCTGATTCTCACCCTGGAGGTTGCAGATCCCATCGTCTGTAGCCTGCTCTTCACATGGAGCTCAAAGGTAGACTTTACTGAGGAATTGCCAAAGTCTTGGCAGCTACTGTGGTGGCTGCTGCTGCCGTTCCAGCCGGCATCCATTCCACATTGCACCGCCAGTGCCTGGGGCGAGCCGTGGCCTCCTCTGATGCAGCGGAGCCACACGGCCTCCTCCGAGGCAGCAGATCCGCCACTGCCCCTCCTGATGCAGCAGAGCCGCCACTGCCCC
>NW_007130851.1:0-733 GCF_000164805.1 Carlito syrichta | reverse complement strand
CCGCCCCCGCTCCGAGGCAGTGGAGGTGCCATCGCCCCCCCTCCGAGGCAGTGGAGCAGCCACTTCCTCCGAGGCAGCCACCAAACAGAAGCAGCCATTACACATTGCACCGCCTATGCCAGTGGCCCAGCCACCACTGCCGCCACCATTGCTACTGCTGCCACCACTGCCACCAAGGCATTCCACATTGCACCGTCAGTGCCTGAGGGGCGGGTGAGCAGCTGAGATAAAGACCATCTGGAGCGAGGGATAACACCATCTGCTGGTGATTCAAGCCCACCACCAGCAAGCACTGGACCAAGGCTTGGGTTCCTCAGTCCCATGCAGGGCTGGATACTGTGACCCCCTGTTACTGCTGTTCCACTGCATGTGTGGGAGTCTCTGGTCTTAGCTAGTCCCCTGGCTATATCGTCTCTCATCATCACCAAGCTGCTGGTCACTCAGGGAGGCTCTGGACGTCCGCCCCTCAGAGACACCAGTCCCATTCCTGGTTGAAGTACCCTGTGGGGGGCCCAGAGCCACTCTCAGCACTCACCAAACAAGCGGAGAGAAAGGGATCTACAAAAGAGAATCTGCCTCTGCCTTTCTCCAGGCAGACATTTCCACTGCCCTGCCCACCTATCAACAAACTCCACCTTGGTTCCTAAGGTAACGTTGCTAAACAGGAAACAAAACCCCACCCCTAAGCTGAATCAGATAAAAGCAGCTCCCAGGCAGCCAAACCCAAGCTGGA
>NW_007130850.1:0-747 GCF_000164805.1 Carlito syrichta | reverse complement strand
CCCTTTACAATGAAAACTATAAAACACTGCTCAAAGAAATCAAAGATGACACAAACAAGTGAAAAAATATCCCATGCTCATGGACTGGAAGAATCAACATTGTGAAGATGTCCATCTTACCTAAGGCAATCGACAAATTCAATGCAATACCCATCAAATTACCAGCAACATTCTTCTCAGACCTAGAAAAAAACAACACAGGAATTCATATGGAATCAATAGCCAGAACAAGAATAGCCAGAACAATTCTCAGTAAAAAAAAACAAAGCAGGTGGTATCACATTACCAGACTTCAAACTTTACTATAAAGCTACAATCATCAAAACAGCTTGGTATTGGTATAGAAATAGGCATATAGATCAATGTAATAGAATCGAGATTCCAGAAGCAAAACCTCAATTTCTCAACCAACTCATCTTCGACAAAGGCTCCACAACCTACCACTGGGGAGAGGAGAACCTATTCAGTAAATGGTGCTGGGAAAACTGGCTGACCACATGCAGAAGATTGAAACAGGACCCCTACCTATCCCCATGCACAAAGATTAACTTCAAATGGATCAGAGACCTAAATGTAAAACCTCAAACCATAAGAACCTTAGAAAATGAAGGACATACCCTCATGGAAATTGGAACTGGCATCCAGTTCCTGAACAAAACCCAAAACTCACAGGTCATAAGAGACAGGATAGACAAGTGGACCTTATTAAACTGACAAGCTTCTGCAAAGCCAAAGAAACCATCAAGA
>NW_007130849.1:0-858 GCF_000164805.1 Carlito syrichta | reverse complement strand
ACCAGGTGGTATCACATTACCAGACTTCAAACTCTACTATAAAGCTACAATCATCAAAACAGCTTGGTATTGGTATAGAAATAGGCATATAGATCAATGTAATAGAATTGAGATTCCAGAAGCAAAACCTCAATTTCTCAACCAACTCATCTTCGACAAAGGCTCCACAACCTACCACTGGGGAGAGGAGAACCTATTCAGTAAATGGTGCTGGGAAAACTGGCTGACCACATGCAGAAGATTGAAACAGGACCCCTACCTATCCCCATGCACAAAGATTAACTTCAAATGGATCAGAGACCTAAATGTAAAACCTCAAACCATAAGAACCTTAGAAAATGAAGGACATACCCTCATGGAAATCGGAACTGGCATCCAGTTCCTGAACAAAACCCAAAACTCACAGGTCATAAGAGACAGGATAGACAAGTGGGACCTTATTAAACTGACAAGCTTCTGCAAAGCCAAAGAAACCATCAAGAGAACAGGGTGACAGCCTACAGACTGGGAAAAAGTATTTGCCAACACCAGATCAGACAAAGCCTTAACATCTTTGATCTACAAGGAACTCAAATGTGCTGAAAAGAAAAAAACAAACAACCCCATTATAAAATGGGCAAAAGACATGAACAGACTCTTCACAAAGGAAGACATCCCAGCAGCCAACAGACATGTGAAGAAATGTTCAACCTCACTAATCATCAGGGAGATGCAAATCTAAACCACACTGAGACACTACCTAACTCCAGTCAGAATGGCAATTATCAAAACTCAAAGAATAACAGCTGCTGGATAGGGTGTGGAGAAAAGGAACACTTCTACACTGTTGGTGGGGAGTGTAAGCTAGTGCAACCTCTG
>NW_007130848.1:0-847 GCF_000164805.1 Carlito syrichta | reverse complement strand
ATTCGGATCAGAGACCTAAATGTAAAACCTCAAACCATAAGAACCTTAGAAAATGAAGGACATACCCTCATGGAAATCGGAACTGGCATCCAGTTCCTGAACAAAACCCAAAACTCACAGGTCATAAGAGACAGGATAGACAAGTGGACCTTATTAAACTGACAAGCTTCTGCAAAGCCAAAGAAACCATCAAGAGAGCAGGGTGACAGCCTACAGACTGGGAAAAAGTATTTGCCAACACCAGATCAGACAAAGCCTTAACATCTTTGATCTACAAGGAACTCAAATGTGCTGAAAAGAAAAAAACAAACAACCCCATTATAAAATGGGCAAAAGACATGAACAGACTCTTCACAAAGGAAGACATCCCAGCAGCCAACAGACATGTGAAGAAATGTTCAACCTCACTAATCATCAGGGAGATGCAAATCAAAACCACACTGAGACACTACCTAACTCCAGTCAGAATGGCAATTATCAACAACTCAAAGAATAACAGCTGCTGGAGAGGGTGTGGAGAAAAGGGAACACTTCTACACTGTTGGTGGGAGTGTAAGCTAGTGCAACCTCTGTGGAAAGCAGTGTGGCGATTCCTAAAAGCTTTAAATACCAACCTCCCATATGACCCCGCGATCCCCCTACTGGGAATATATCCAGAAGAACACAAATCACTCTATAAAAAAGACACCTGCACACGTATGTTTATCACAGCATTGTTCACAATAGCAAAAACCTGGAAGCAACCATGCTGCCTATCAAAAGAGGACTGGATTAAAAAAACGTGGTACATATACACAATGGAATACTACGCAGCCATAAAAAAAAACAAAATCATGAATTTTGCAGC
>NW_007130847.1:0-789 GCF_000164805.1 Carlito syrichta | reverse complement strand
AAACCCAAAACTCACAGGTCATAAGAGACAGGATAGACAAGTGGACCCTATTAAACTGACAAGCTTCTGCAAAGCCAAAGAAACCATCAAGAGAGCAGGGTGACAGCCTACAGACTGGGAAAAAGTATTTGCCAACACCAGATCAGACAAAGCCTTAACATCTTTGATCTACAAGGAACTCAAATGTGCTGAAAAGAAAAAAACAAACAACCCCATTATAAAATGGGCAAAAGACATGAACAGACACTTCACAAAGGAAGACATCCCAGCAGCCAACAGACATGTGAAGAAATGTTCAACCTCACTAATCATCAAGGAGATGCAAATCAAAACCACACTGAGACACTACCTAACTCCAATCAGAATGGCAATTATCAACAACTCAAAGAATAACAGCTGCTGGAGAGGGTGTGGAGAAAAGGGAACACTTCTACACTGTTGGTGGGAGTGTAAGCTAGTGCAACCTCTGTGGAAAGCAGTGTGGCGATTCCTAAAAGCTTTAAATCCAACCTCCCATATGACCCCGCAATCCCCCTACTGGGAATATATCCAGAAGAACACAAATCACTCTATAAAAAAGACACCTGCACACGTATGTTTATCACAGCATTGTTCACAATAGCAAAAACCTGGAAGCAACCATGCTGCCTATCAAAAGAGGACTGGATTAAAAAATGTGGTACATATACACAATGGAATACTACGCAGCCATAAAAAAGAACAAAATCATGAATTTTGCAGCAACCTGGATGGAACTAGAGTCTATAATACTGAGTGACTCTCACAAAA
>NW_007130846.1:0-767 GCF_000164805.1 Carlito syrichta | reverse complement strand
GGAGATGCAAATCAAAACCACACTGAGACACTACCTAACTCCAGTCAGAATGGCAATTATCAACAACTCAAAGAATAACAGCTGCTGGAGAGGGTGTGGAGAAAAGGGAACACTTCTACACTGTTGGTGGGAGTGTAAGCTAGTGCAACCTCTGTGGAAAGCAGTGTGGCGATTCCTAAAAGCTTTAAATCCAACCTCCCATATGACCCCGCAATCCCCCTACTGGGAATATATCCAGAAGAACACAAATCACTCTATAAAAAAGACACCTGCACACGTATGTTTATCACAGCATTGTTCACAATAGCAAAAACCTGGAAGCAACCATGCTGCCTATCAAAAGAGGACTGGATTAAAAAATGTGGTACATATACACAATGGAATACTACGCAGCCATAAAAAAGAACAAAATCATGAATTTTGCAGCAACCTGGATGGAACTAGAGTCTATAATACTGAGTGACCTCTCACAAAAACAAAGGTCCGATTATCGCATGTTCTCATTCATATAACGGACCTTGAACATTCAACCTAATACTATAAGAAAATGATTGACAGTAGTGGGATACTATGGTGGGTGAGGGAGATGGAATTAACAAGCAAATATCTGTCTGGGGATGGGGAAGCACCGCTTATCAATAGGGTGCCTGTATGAAACGTATTTGTATACCTAACCCTTAACTGTACCCTACAGTATCATAATAAAAAATATCTAGTATAAAAAAATAAATTGTTTTCACTCCCCAGAATGAAATATATATGTATAA
>NW_007130845.1:0-858 GCF_000164805.1 Carlito syrichta | reverse complement strand
CAGGGAACACTTCTACACTGTTGGTGGGAGTGTAAGCTAGTGCAACCTCTGTGGAAAGCAGTGTGGCGATTCCTAAAAGCTTTAAATACCAACCTCCCATATGACCCCGCGATCCCCCTACTGGGAATATATCCAGAAGAACACAAATCACTCTATAAAAAAGACACCTGCACACGTATGTTTATCACAGCATTGTTCACAATAGCAAAAACCTGGAAGCAACCATGCTGCCTATCAAAAGAGGACTGGATTAAAAAAATGTGGTACATATACACAATGGAATACTACGCAGCCATAAAAAAGAACAAAATCATGAATTTTGCAGCAACCTGGATGGAACTAGAGTCTATAATACTGAGTGACCTCTCACAAAAACAAAGGTCCGATTATCGCATGTTCTCATTCATATAACGGACCTTGAACATTCAACCTAATACTATAAGAAAATGATTGACAGTAGTGGGATACTATGGTGGGGGAGGGAGATGGGATTAACAAGCAAATATCTGTCTGGGGATGGGGAAGCACCGCTTATCAATAGGGTGTCTGAATGAAACGTATTTGTATACCTAACCCTTAACTGTACCCTACAATATCATAATAAAAAAAATCTAGTATAAAAAAATAAATTGTTTTCACTCCCCAGAATGAAATATATATGTATAAATATACATATATATGTACAAATCTATCAAAAATTTACTGAATATATATGATGAAAACAATGAAAATCTATTGCAAGACATCAAAAATCTAAATAAGTGGGAAAATATTTTAGTACATGGATTTGAAGACTCAATATTTTCAAAATGTTGCTTCTTCCCAACGTGATCTCTAGATGCACTAAATGCTCGATGA
>NW_007130844.1:0-716 GCF_000164805.1 Carlito syrichta | reverse complement strand
TAAAAAAAGACACCTGCACACGTATGTTTATCACAGCATTGTTCACAATAGCAAAAAACCTGGAAGCAAACCATGCTGCCTATCAAAAATTGGACTGGATTAAAAAAAATGTGGTACATATATACAATGAAATACTACGCAGCCATAAAAAAGAACAAAATCATGAATTTTGCAACAACCTGGATGGAACTAGAGTCTATAATACTGAGTGACCTCTCACAAAAACAAACGTCCAATTATCGCATGTTCTCATTCATATAACGGACCTTGAACATTCAACCTAATACTATAAGAAAATGATTGACAGTAGTGGGATACTATGGTGGGGGAGGGAGATGGGATTAACAAGCAAATATCTGTCTGGGGATGGGGAAGCACCGCTTATCAATAGGGTGTCTGAATGAAACGTATTTGTATACCTAACCCTTAACTGTACCCTACAATATCATAATAAAAAAATCTAGTATAAAAAAATAAATTGTTTTCACTCCCCAGAATGAAATATATATGTATAAATATACATATATATGTACAAATCTATCAAAAATTTACTGAATATATATGATGAAAACAATGAAAATCTATTGCAAGACATCAAAAATCTAAATAAGTGGGAAAATATTTTAGTACATGGATATGAAGACTCAATATTTTCAAAATGTTGCTTCTTCCCAACGTGATCTCTAGATGCACTAAATGCTCGATGAAAATACCAG
>NW_007130843.1:0-397 GCF_000164805.1 Carlito syrichta | reverse complement strand
TACCGAAGCAGGGTCAGTATCCTCTGAGGAATCTCTGGGCAATGGTGTCTGGGGTGCCAATACAAAAAAATGCGACAGGAAGAACGAATATCTGCGTGTCAAACTAACTCATAAAAGCCCTGAATATATGGAATCTCAATGTATTTGTCATTTATTTTTAAGTACAAATCATGCTGCAGAAGAGTGTTAGGAGCTAGGGAGACACCCTCTGGCCAGGAAACTCAATCCCCCAGCTAATATTGTGGTCAAGCCATGTGCAGTAAAATATTAAACTCTGAGTGAATATCCTCACTGAGTTCTAAAATTTTAAGTTGTTTTAAAAGGCATGCCACCAGGGTCGGTGGCTCAGCCTGTAATCCTGCGCCTTTGGGAGACTGAAGTGAGTGGATTGCCTGAG
>NW_007130842.1:0-3360 GCF_000164805.1 Carlito syrichta | reverse complement strand
CAAACTAACTCATAAAAGCCTGAATATATGGAATCTCAATGTATTTGTCATTTCTTTTAAGTACAAATCATGCTGCAGAAGAGTGTTAGGAGCTAGGGAGACACCCTCTGGCCAGGAAACTCAATCCCCCAGCTAATATTGTGGTCAAGCCATGTTGCAGTAAAATATTAAACTCTGAGTGAATATCCTCACTGAGTTCTAAAACTTTAAGTTGTTTTAAAAGGCATGCCACCAGGCTCGGTGGCTCAGCCTGTAATCCTGCGCCTTTGGGAGGCTGAGGTGAGTGGATTGCCTGAGCCCGCGGGTTCGAGACCCACCTGGGCAGTGAGACCTCATCTCTACAATAAATCAAAAAATCAGCCAGGCATGGTAGTGCATTCCTGTGATTCCGGCTACTTGGAAGGCTGAGGAGGAAGGATCGCTGGAGCCCAGCAGGTCGAGGCTGCGGTGGCCGGGAGCGTGCCACTGCACTCCAGTCTGGGCGACAGAGTGAGACTCCAACTCAAAAAAAAAATAATAAAATAAAATAAATAAATAAATAAAAGGCATGCCAGTGGCATATTTTTCTTCACAACCAGTTGAGAGATTCCCATGGTTCCTGTAAAAGGAAACAGGGATACTATGGGAATGGACTCTTGGTATCATGGATGTTTTTCTGGGCCTTAACCCATCCAGATACCTGGATGGGCATCCCTAACAGCTTCAAAGGAATCAGCACAAAGGATGTGAGTCACAAGGCATAGAGCGTTCTCCAATCCCGTGCCCCCTGGAGCTTGTGGTGCACTATGTTTCACCATGTCTTGAAAGACCTGGTACCAAGATTTTCAGCAACTGGGACCCATAACCTTGTTAGATATCTCCCAAGACAAGACAAGGAAAAGCCCAAGAGAACCAAAAAACTCATCCGGGGTCCAAAAGCATGCATCCAAATATGTGAGTGTGTGAATGAAAAAGAAGGATAAATCATCATTGAGGCTCAGAAACTCATACCATGCCACTATTGGAATTTCAAGGTCCTTCATGAATTCACTTTGCCAACCAGAGAGGAAAAGAGCAAAGAAACCAAGCACTTTGTTTCCTCCCATATGAGTGCTGGTGGTCCATAATTTCCTTTGGGGACCTTCTTGTCCCCCTAGGGAGTAGTGCTAGGCAAAGACCATCAGTTGTCTTCTGAGATCCTACCCAGTCCACGGGAAAACTTAGAAATCTTGGCTAGAAGGAAGTAAATAAGTAACCTTATTCCCTACCCCTATCACGCCACATTGGTCTGATGTTATTCCTTGGGGCCTTCCAGCATGCTGAACTGTAGCCTCAGCCACACCTTTCAGTTGCCACCTGATTCTAACACAGTCCATAGAGGGTCACCAGTTAGGAAATAAGGAAGAGAGGGAGAGAGTGAGATAAAGATAAGGATCTCGACGAGAGCTCCCAAAAAGTTAGCATATGGATAGGGTGTGGCTGGAGACACAGATGGAGAGGTGCAGCATTGCCAGAGCCAGTGTGCCATAGGTGTGCACTGGCATTCAGAGATCCGTGTAATGCAAAGAATTGCATCACACAAGGAGGTGAAAGAAGAAAAGTTTCACTCCCCCTAGATAGGAAATGGGCCTACACTCTAGGTGATAGTGGCCCTGTAGTTGGCCCACACTCTTGATGAGTGTGACAACATAGCGGGCCTACACTCTTGATGAGTGTGGCCCTGTAGCTCCTCCACCACTGGCTTTAACCTTTTCCCTTGGAGGTGTTGCAACCAGGTAGGTGTGACTGCCATGACTTCCTTATTGACCATCTGCGAATGTCTTGGAGATTCTATGACACAGAGACACCCTAATGTCTGCCCACAGTATCACAACACCTAGAGAAGGGCATGATAAGAATTTTAGTGCTCTTGTACATTTCGGAATAACATTACTTAGAGCTAATGGAGGGTGCATTTTTCCTTATCTTTTATGCATTGCCAGCTGACAGCTCTGGGGGATTTCCCCACAGACAGCACCCAATTTACCGGAAGATCAAATTACCATCTTCTCCCCACTCTCAGCAGTCAAAAGTCCTGCGATCTGCATAACTTTTTTATCACAAACTTTGTGATTAGCGTAACTTTTGCCCAACAAGTGAAATCTTAGTCCTTGTAAACTTTGCAAAGTGCCTGGCACCAAGAAGTCTGTTTCTGAAAAGACAAAGTTGGCAAGGTTAATCTTTACCTTAAGTATGCATTTATCCAAAACATAGCTTCTACTATCTCATCATTGTATTAGGACTTGAGAACAAGATGAAAAATGGTTTCTAACTCTCGGTCCATCCTTTCAACACTCATCACAGAGGAGGACTAATCACCTGGGCATTCATCACAGAGGAGAAAACGTCAAAGACATGCCTATTACACAGCATGACCAGTCAATGAAGCACCCATCACTGAGGTGCCCCAGTCACTGTGGTACCCATGAGAAGTAGGACTAATCATTGGGACATTGATCACATAGAAGAACCAGACACTGGGGTACCCATCACAGATGTGAAATAGTCACTGAGATTTCAATTACAGAGAAGAGCTAGTAACTGGAGAATGGATCACTGAGGAGGGTCAGTCAACGAGGAAACAAACATAGAGGAGGGCACCCATCACAGAAGAGATCATTTACTGGGACACCAATCAAAGAGAAGGGTCAGGCACTGGATACCCAACACAGAGGAAGAAAGTCACAGAAGCACCCATAATTGAAGATTCTATTCACTACAGAACTCATAACAAAGGCAGGCTAGTGAAGTGAGCAACTATCAAAGTGGAGGGCTAATCACTGGGGCAACTATCACAGGAGAGTGCAAGTCATTGTGGCACCCATAACAGAGAAGGGCCAGTCACTGAGAAACCCATGACAGAAGACGGCTAGTTACTAAGGCACCCATTAAAAGGAGGGTCATTCATTGGGGTATCGATCATCAAAGTGACTCAGTTACTCGAGCCCACATAATGGAACAAGGCTAGTCATTGGGGCACTCATAGCAATGATCACAGAGTAAACCTAGTCAGGGAGTCACTCATCATAGAGGTTGTTCAGTCATTGGGACATTTCTTCACAGAGGAGGGCCCATCATTAAGGCACCCATCAAAAAGGAGAGTGAGCCACTGGAGTAGTCATTATAAAGGAAGTCCAATTACAGAGACACTTTTTCACAGACACTCATCATAGTGAAGGGTTAATCACTGGGACACCCAAGTTGGAAAAGAGTTAGTCACTGTTGCAACAAGTCAATGGAGAATCTATATGGAAGAGACCAAATCACCGTGATACCCATTACATTGAGGGACCAGTCACTAGGACATCCATTAGGGAGGAGACCCAGAAAAAGGGTAACCAT
>NW_007130841.1:0-3390 GCF_000164805.1 Carlito syrichta | reverse complement strand
TTACAATTCTTCCCATTTATAATCAAAAGTAGTTTCTAAAATAACTAACTCAACTTGTGTTTGGGAGAAAAATGGGGCAGTGTCATTATTTTGCATGTTCTTGATCAGATCTCACCTTTACTATGCTTCTGGCTGCATTGCTGTGTACATACCCTGAGTGCCAGGAAAAAAAGCACATGGAAATAGTTCTAAATATCTATAAATAGTAGCATGATAAACAGATCAAATCGACTCTTGGTTTAAAACATTTAGCAATTTCTCAGTGGCATATCAGTATGTGTGGGAGTATAGAAACAAAACATGGGTTTGAACATGTAGGGCGGACCCTGTAAAGCTTGTGTAAAGATTCTTTTGAGCCAGGCTCGGTGACTCAGCCTGTAATCCCAGCACTTTGGGAGGCTGAGGTGAGTGGATTGCCTGAGCCCGGGGTTTGAGACCCGCCTGGGCAACTTGGTGAGACCTCATCTCTACAATAAAATAAAAAATTAGCTGGGCATGGTAGTGCACACCTGTAGTTCCAGCTACTTGGAAGGCTGAGGCAGAAGGATCACGGAACTCAGCAGGTCAAGGCTGCGGTGGCCGGGAGTAGCCACTGCACTCCAGTCTGGGTGACAGAGTGAGACTCCAACTCAAAAAAAAAAAAAAAAAGATTCTTTTGGGAAAATTCAAGAACAAAAAGTGACCTAATGCTTCATAATTGTCAGGCTACCAAACCAAACATTTAGGAGTGGTGCTGGGAAAGGGTAAAGGATTTGAGTGACAGGCAGAGGTAACAATAAGGACTTGGCAAGAATATGGGTGGAGATTAGCCCGGAGGTCACCGAGGGGGAATTTTACAGTTGTCTGAGGAGTAGAGAATTAAAAGGGAGAGGAAACATGTCCAGAGAACCTTGGTCATTGTCATTCTGAATCACATTAACTAGGTAAGAAACCTCTGGTAGTCGCAGCAATGATGGCTCCAAAGCATGGGTTGAGTGTAGTAGCATGTAGTCGGCATTCTAGGCTCAGGTGCACTTTCAGTAAGTGGGATTTCATTATTGAGGGCATTGTTAATATGCACACTAGATAGATATACTAAAAATTAGTCTGATTACCTCAAATGAACTCATGTCCCACCTCTATTGAGTCTGAACTTCTCCTCTGTCAATGACTGGCTTATCTGGTTGTGTATCCCACCAATGACTCTTTTATTAGTGATCTCACTAAAAAAAAGTAACTGCCAAAAGAAGAGATGCAAAACATGGCTGAAGAAAATGTGTTAAAGAGAGATAACTCACACAAGGCATTCCAAACTCTCAGCAAACCTAATGTTCAGAAGAAAAAAATAGACTTTTTTTCCTTTCCTACAATGGACACCCCTAAATGAGCTGATTGTTCCCACCTACCAATTAAAGCTTAACACTACTGTAAATGGACAAGCTCTTTTTTGTTTCAGAGTCCATCGTCTGGCAAACCTGAATATGCAAATTAATTGAGTGAAAAGTTGAACTACGGGAATGGTAATAATATTTTCAAGATATCTGGGAACATAATTAGTAGCAACAAGAATAAACAATCACCTTTGTATGGCTCAGTAGAAAGGCATAAGCTTTTTTCTACAGATAATGACTCGAACAAGATTCAGGTCCAGAGTAAAAAAACCTTCTAACCTAGGCAGCTTCACTTACCCTATGAAAGTCATACACTTTTTCTACAAAAAGGCCATTGACAATGCTGAGATCATAATTCTTGTGTGATGTATTTATATCTGAGAGAACTCTTTTCAATTGCAACTGGAGTCCTGGCTGTTATTAAAAAGATGTATAAAAATTTATTCCTGGACTAAAAAGATATGCATAATCTTATTTACACATGAAATAATCAATATATATTGCCATAAAAGAATTAAAAATTCAGCCGGGCTCGGTGCCTCAGCCTGTAATCCCATGCCTTTGGGAGGCTGAGGTGAGTGGATTGCCTGAGCCTGCGGGTTTGAGACCTGCCTGGGCAGCGAGACCTTATCTCTACAATAAATCAAAAAATCAGCCAGATGTGGTAGTACATGCCTGTAATTCCAGCTACTCGGAAGGCTGAGGTGGAAGGATCGCCGGAGCCCAGCAAGTCGAGGCTGCAGTGGCCAGGAGTGGCCACTGCACTCCAGTCTGGGCAACAGAGTGAGACTCCAACTCAAAAAAAAAAAAAAAAAGGAATTAAAAATTCTAATAAAACAACAAACAAGGCCATATACACATATAATACAATGTCTTATCCTTTCCCATAATAGTGCCTGTTATCAAATGAAATAATTTACTAAATAATAATTAATCTTGGAATAAAAATGTTAACAGCACATCATGAATTTGCATAATATGTGTACTAAATAATTAATTATACCAGTATAAGTTGTCTGTGAATATCAAAGGAGAAAAACAGAACATTTAGTTTCATGCTATCTTGTTCAAATCTGGCCAATATGCAAATTATTTATTAGTAATTTAATAGGTTAGTGAATTATAAAAAAAGTGCTTAAAAGATTCACAATCTGAATATCTGAATGAAACATGTGTCTTTGCTTTAAAAGAATAAAGAATACATTGAAGATAGCCACGAGACAGTAATTTCTTTTCATTGGAGTCTCATTCCTTTTTCCTAAAATTACATTGTCTTTACCTGATGATGAGAAGAGTTTCCATATTGTGAGGCAGCATTAAAGTGAAGCATCTGTAAGCAAGACACAAGAAAGTGGTTATCAGAATCAGAGGCTACTAGAATTGTTTGCGAGGAGTTTTAAAATACTTTTTTTCCCCAATAGACTTATCTAATTGTCATTCCAAGTTACTTACTGTCTTAGAGCTGATTCTCCCCATGACTTCAAATAAACATCAATAGAGTGAAAAGATAAACATGTTCTGGTTTTAATTTTTATTACATTTTCTTCCTTTCTGTTCTTTTTCAGGTTCACCAAGATATGGGAATTTGTGTTAATTTACATAAATGTAATAATGACATTACTTCCAACTAAATCATGGTTATCTGGTGGTCATTTTGCATACATATGTTAATGCCACATTGCAAACCCCTTCTAATTTAATACTGAATAAAAAGCATATTTAAGCAGCAGATCTCTAGTTTTCAATATAGTCAACAAAATGTACCCACAATCCTCACTACCACAATAACGTGACTCAGAATACCTATGGACTATTTGTGATGTATAAAATGATTAAGCCTCTTCTTAAAATGACCTGACAGACATAATTTTAACTTTTAGGTCAATGCAAATTAGACCATCAATTCAAGTGTTCCTTTAATATTTATTTAATGATTACTTGCCAGATATTTCCTTTTAAAAATAATTATGAGCCGGGCTCGGTGGCTCAACCTGTAATCCTGCACCTTTGGGAGGGTGAG
>NW_007130840.1:0-5091 GCF_000164805.1 Carlito syrichta | reverse complement strand
CACTGCACTCTACCCTGGGCTACAGGGTGAGACTCCAACTCAAAAAAAAAGCAACATATTTTTTTGAGTAAATTTGGTGGTAACTCTCTTGTAAAAAATAGTGCTTTTTTTTTGCTAAAAATGGGTTACTAATGTTACTAATTTGGAATTCTCTTCATTTCCTCACCCCTACACCCCTTCTCAATATGCCTATTGAAGGAAATTTAAAAATATAACTCAAAATCAGTGTCACAAAATTCTGAAGGAAAATGTGCCTTGCCCTTTAAATGGAAAAAAGCTGAGTGCCTATCTTAAGAAACGTCCTGAAACAAAACCCAGCTCCCTCATGGCAATCATGGTATTAGCTTTTGGAATCCAAAATTGATGAAGTTTCCAGCTTTACTAAGAGGAAAAGTAGAAAAGCATCATACTAAGAATTTTTGAAAAGCAGTGGACTTAAAAAAAAAAGCTTAGTATACTCAAAATGGCAGTGCCTTTTAAAAGAATGCCACAAGCTGGACTCGGTGGCTCAGCCCGTAATCCTGTGCCTTTGGGAGGCTGAGGTGAGTGGATTGTCTGAGCCCGCAGGTTCCAGACCCACCTGGGAAACTTGTCGAGACCTCATCTCTACGATAAATCAAAATTAGCCGGGTGTGGTAGCGTGCGTCGATAGTTCCAGCTACTTGGAAGCCTGAGGCGGAAGGGTTTCCCGGAGCCCAGCAGGCAAGACTGTGGTGGCCCAGATCGGCCACTGCACTCCAGTCTGGGCAACAGAGTGAGACTCCAACTCAAAAAATAAATAAATAAATAAATAAATAAAATAAAAATAAAAGAATGTTACAAATGCATAACTAATCTGCCGGCTTCCTTTAAATGTATATAAAGGGTCAAAATCCACAACAATAATTGAAATAAATGAATTTTCAAGTCATTTTCAAGAAACAAGTGTCTGGAATGATGACAAGATACTGATAACACAGACATAAGACTATTTTAAGAAGGACTGAGTGTGCAGCCTGGGAACAACTTATGGGGTTTCAGTCACCCAGGCAATTTTTCTCTAGGGATCAAAAATAAATGGAACCAGGATTAACAATTTCATTCAGAGCCTAGAAAGTGCCTCTTCACTCTATTTTGTCCTTTACTTTAGAGAATAAATGATGTCAGCCTTCGAGTTAGATCAATTCAGATACGTCCCACAATTGCTAGAGTTGAAGACAAGAGGAAGGCAGCCTAGCCACTGAAATGGGCCCTGCACCTGTCTGCCTCCCCTCCCAGCAGGTGTGTCAGGACCACGACCAGGGCAGCCCAAGGTCCAGCACAGGGTCTTCAGTAAAAGCGACCTTCTAGCAGGAGGACCTACATCTCAACGATGCTTTCACTATGTTGCCAGACTCCTCAGTCAGACCCTGCAGAGGAGATAGTGCTGACAAACAGGTAAAAACAAAGTGGGCCAGATCCCCAGTCTATATTTGGTTATACCAAAACAGAAAGGACCTGGTGAACAAAACCAATGGCAAGTCTGTGTGGTGAGAGATATGCTAATTGACTTGATTAACTCTTTCTTGCACTCACAAGACTGGAAGTTGCCCTGGGTAAGTCAGTGAGTGAGTGCATGTGGAAGCCTAAGACATTACTGCACGCTTCTCTAGACTTTATAAACATGGCACAGGCTACATTACATTTATTTTAAAAATTGTATCTCTCAAATAATAACTTTTTAGTATACTAAGACATAATTTTTGCTTAGTGTAACTTTTTTCCTTTATATACTTTTAACTTTTTTATAGTTTTATTTTGCTTTACCATAAAGATGTGGGATACAATTCAGGGTTATGTACACAAACATTGATTATGCAGGTACCCTTGTTGATGAGGTATGCCCCTCCCTCCCTTAGCAGTTTCCCTCAACTGCCAGTTCCACCCCCCCTCCCCTGACAGTTTCCCACTACTGCCAATTGAAGCTGGACAGGATTGTAAAAATGTACTACATATACACAATGGAATAATATGCAGCCATAAAGAAATCAAAACATACAGACTTCACAGTAACTTGGATGGATTAAGAGATCATCATACTTAGTGATCGGTCACAGATACAAAGAACAGCGTACCATATGTTTTCACTCATAATGTTAAACTTTTAACATTTTTTTAACTTTTTGATTCTTTTGTAATAACATTTACCTTAAAACCCAAAGGCATTTAAAAAAATTTATTTTCTTATTCTAAGACTAGACCAAGCCTTTTATATTTTAATTTCTTTTTTCTTTTTAAAATCTGTGACAATATAAAACAAAACACACACATGCGCTTAGGCTTACTCATGGTCAGGATCATCAATATCACTGTATTTCACCTCCATGTCTTGTCCCACTGGAAGATCTTCAGGGCAATAATAACACACATGGTGCTGTCATCTTCTATGACAACAATGACTTCTTCATGAATACTTCCTGAAGGACCTGCCTGAGATTGTTTTACAGCTAACATTTTTTTTGAGTTGGAGTCTCACTCTGTCACCCAGGCTGTAGTGGCATGGCACACTCACAGCCACCCCAGCATTGACCCACTGGACTCAGGCAGCCCTTCCACCTCAGGTTTCCAAGTAGCTGGAACTACAGGCACTTGCTACCAGGTCTGGCTAATTTTTTCTTTATTGTATAGATAAGGTCTGGTCAAGTTGCCCAGGCTGGTCTGAAAACCATGGGCTCAGGCAATTCACTTGACTCGGCCTCACAAAATGCTAGGATTATAGGCTGAGCCACCGAGCCTGATCTTTTATTTTTTATAATTATAAGGTGTACACTCTAAAATAACAATAGAAGTATAGTATAGTAAATGCATAAACATAACATAGACATTTATTATTCATATTCATATTATTCATATTCCCTCATGTTATCACCAAGTATTATGTATTGTACATAATTGTATATGCTATACTTTTATAAAACCGGCAGTGCAGTAGGTCTGTTTACACCAGCATCGCCACAAACATGTGAGTAATTCATTGCGCTATGATGTTGTGATGGCTAAAATATCACAAGACAGTAGGAATATTTCAGCTACATTGCAATCTTATGGAACTACTGTCATATATGCAGTCTGTCATTGACCAAAACATTGTTGTGTGGTGCATGAATGTACCTTGTAAAAAGAACTTAGTAATTAATGTGAAGCTTAGCAAGGACAAAATAATCTCACCCTCTAATTGTCCAAAATTTCTCCCAAGACAGACTGTACCTTGGTAAACTTCCTGCAGTTCTCTCTTTTAAAAAAATTTCCAGCTGGGCTCGGTGGTTCAGCCTGTAATCCCGTGCCTTTGGGAAGATGAGGTGAGTGGATTGCCTGAGCCCGCGGATTCGAGACCTGCCTGGGCAGTGAGACCTCATCTCTACAATAAATAAAAAATCAGCCGGGTATGGTAGCATGTGCCTGTAATTCTTGCTACTCCCAAGGCTGAGGTGGAGGGATCGCTGGAACCCAGCACGTCGAGGCTGTGGTGGCCGGGAGTAGCCACTGCACTCCAGTCTGGGTGACAGAGTGAGACTGCAACTCAAAAAAAAAAAAATTTCCTAAAGCCACCATTGGATAGACTGTTATTTAGAAATATATAAATGGAACAGAAATATAAAATATCATGATAAAGTGACTCAAACATAGTAACATCTTTACTGAGTTAACTCTTGTGGCACCTAGCAATACTATAAAAGCTATAAAAATATTCAGAAATCATTCCTCATAACTTTTTGAATAATGTTTTGGTAAGCATAAATACTTAGCATCATTATATTATCTTTTCTAGAATTGCTCCTTTTTGATATTAATGTGCTTGGTTTTTTGATATTCCTAACTCTTTTTTTAGTAAACTTGACTGGTATAATATTGAAGTAATCCATATTTGTTTTTATCTTTAAAAAACTAAGAAGCTAGATTCACCAATAAAACCACCATGACTAAACATGAATAATGATACTACAGGTTGAGCAACCTATTTCAAAATCCAAGATGCTTCAAAATCTGAAATTTTGGGGTGTCAACATGACACCACCAGTAGAAAATTTCACACCTGACCTTATGTGATGGGTCTCAGTCAAAACTTCATTTTGTGCACAAAACCTCATCTTTCTGTTTCCATCTAACTCCTTGTTTCTATCCATACAACTAAGAGTCTTACTCTTTCATGGTCCCTCATGTACTTATGTGGGGAAATCAGAATGTCTTTTCCTTTTTTTTTTCTTTTTCAATAATTGATTAACAAATTCAAATGGTGACAATGAGGAAAATCATGAATCTATACCATGTAAGCAATTTCAGGATATTTGGACTGACAGTAAATAATAATAATAATAATAATAATAGACTATGAATCATCTGCATCTCCCTGGGCTTATTCATGCCAAACTATAAAACAATTATTTCTTCTTACAAAGCAGTAGAATTCATAGTATATTATAATAATTATTTTTAAACATCTATGGTATAACAAAATTGGGCTTCAGAAAATTCAAATTTGTAGAATTTTAAAGTAATATTTTCAAACATATGACTTAAGAAAAAGATACCTGCACACATATGTTTGTTGCAGCTCTATTCACAATAACAAAAACATGGAACCAACCATGTTGCCTATTGATGCTGGACTGGATAAAAAAATGTGGTACATATACACAATGGACTATCATGTATCCATAAAGAAGGACAAACATATAGACTTTGCAGCAACTTGGTTGCATTTAGAGTTGATCATACTCAGTGATGTATCACAGAAACAAATAGCAGAATACCATATGTTCTCACTCATAAATGGACCTTGAACAATTATATTACTATAAGTAAAGGATTGGTAGTAGTGGTAAACTGTCAGGGAATGGGGCGTGGGATTGGCAGTTGAGGGAAACTGCTAGACGAGGGAGGGGCACACCTCATCAACAAGGGTACCTGCATAATCAACATTTGTATACCTACCCCTGAACTGTACTCCACATCTTTATAATAAAAAAGAGAAAATATATACATATACATATGTGTGTAAATATATAAATATATATGTATTTATATGCATATAAATTTTTGTATAGACATATATAGGTATATGCACTTACATAT
>NW_007130839.1:0-756 GCF_000164805.1 Carlito syrichta | reverse complement strand
TCAGGGAGGGAGAGGGACCCTGAAAACACAGGCAACAATTAAGTCCTGGAGAAAGGACAAGAGGGAAGGACTTTCTGGAAAGTGGCGGAGAGATGGTGCCAGGGAGTTGGGGTAACAGGATACTGAGGACCACCCTGACCATTGACATGAAGGAATAAGGTGGAAACAAGGACTGGAATCCAGGCCATAGTGCAGACACCACAGAGATCTGTGAGGCAGACCAGCCGCAGGTCTCTCTTATCGCTCCTCTTGCCCCACAGAAGAGAAGCCATTATGCAAATGTGCTCCTACTCTTCTGCCCAATTCTCCTCTTTCTGGGTCTGAGTATAGCCCCCACGGTTGGGGGTCATTTCTGGGGTGGGGGTGGGCATGGTGGACCTGGGCTGGGTCTGGCTTGAGGCTCTCTAGGAGCCTAGATACCACCCAGTTGCTAACACCAGGAAACTCTGGGTTAGAGAGACCAGGGTCAGGGGTTTGTCGTTCCAGCTGAGAGCCCCGCAGAGCCCTCAGTGGCAGGCCCACAGCACTCCCTGCTGCCCAGATCCCGGCCATTTGTGTCTGGGACTAGATGCCAGGTGGTCCTGACAGTGGCTCCTGTCTCCACCCGAACCTTGACTACTGTCCACTCCCTGCCCAATGAAGCCCCCTATCTCATCTCAGTCTTTACTTCTGTATTTGGGTTTCCTCCATAGGAACAGGACACACAATTCTTCCTCAGGGGAACAGTTTCACATTCAAATCCTACATGAAATTAAA
>NW_007130838.1:0-983 GCF_000164805.1 Carlito syrichta | reverse complement strand
GACAATCGCATTTCTCTACACCAATAATAAACAAACAGAAACCCAAATAAAAAACACAGTTCCATTCACAATAGCCACAAAAAAAATGAAATACCTTGGCATCTTCCTGACCAGAGACGTGAAAGACCTTTACAATGAAAATTACAAAACACTGCTCAAAGAAATCAAAGCCGACATGAACAAGTGGAAAAATATCCCATTCTCATGGATCGGAAGAATCAACATTGTGAAGATGTCCATCTTACCTAAGGCAATCTACAAATTCAATGCAATACCCATTAAATTACCAACAACATTCTTCTCAGACCTAGAAAAAACAACACAGGAATTCATATGGAAACACAAACATCCAAGAATAGCCAGAACAATCCTCAGCAAAAAAAACAAAGCAGGTGGTATCACAATACCAGACTTCAAACTTTACTATAAAGCTACAATCATCAAAACAGCTTGGTATTGGTACAGGAACAGGCATATAGATCAATGGAACAGAATTGAGATTCCAGAAGCAAAACCTCAATTTCTCAACCAACTCATCTTCGACAAAGCCCCCACCACCTACCAATGGGGAGAGGAGAACCTATTCAGTAAATGGTGCTGGGAAAACTGGCTGACCACATGCAGAAGATTGAAACAGGACCCCTATCTATCCCCATGCACAAAGGTTAACTCCAAATGGATCAGAGACCTAAATGTAAAACCTCAAACCATAAGAACCTTAGAAAAGGAAGGAAATACGCTCATGGAAATCGGAACTGGCATCCAATTCCTGTACAAAACCTGTAACCCACAGTACATAAGAGAGAAGATAGACAAATGGGACCTTATTAAACTGACAAGCTTCTGCAAAGCCAAAGAAACCATCAAGAGAGCAGGGAGACAGCCTACAGACTGGGAAAAAGTATTGCCAACTCTAGGTTTGACAAAGGCTTAACGTCCTGCATCTACAAGGAACTGAAACGTACTGAAAGAAGAAAACAAAC
>NW_007130837.1:0-824 GCF_000164805.1 Carlito syrichta | reverse complement strand
GTGAAGATGTCCATCTTACCTAAGGCAATCTACAAATTCAATGCAATACCCATTAAATTAACAACAACATTCTTCTCAGACCTAGAAAAAACAACACAGGAATTCATATGGAAACACAAACGTCCAAGAATAGCCAGAACAATCCTCAGCAAAAAAAACAAAGCAGGTGGTATCACAATACCAGACTTCAAACTTTACTATAAAGCTACAATCATCAAAACAGCTTGGTATTGGTACAGGAACAGGTATATAGATCAATGGAACAGAATTGAGATTCCAGAAGCAAAACCTCAATTCCTCAACCAACTCATCTTCGACAAAGCCCCCACCACCTACCAGTGGGGAGAAGAGAACCTATTCAGTAAATGGTGCTGGGAAAACTGGTTGACCACATGCAGAAGATTGAAACAGGACCCCTATCTATCCCCATGCACAAAGGTTAACTCCAAATGGATCAGAGACCTAAATGTAAAACCTCAAACCATAAGAACCTTAGAAAAGGAAGGAAATACTCTCATGGAAATCGGAACTGGCATCCAATTCCTGTACAAAACCCGAAACCCACAGGACTTAAGAGAGAAGATAGACAAATGGGACCTTATTAAATTGACAAGCTTCTGCAAAGCCAAAGAAACCATCAAGAGAGCAGGAAGACAGACTACAGACTGGGAAAAAGTATTTGCCAACTCTAGGTCTGACAAAGGCTTAACATCCTGTATCTACAAGGAACTGAAACGTACTGAAAGAAAAAAACAAACAACCCCATTATAAAATGGGCAAAAGATATGAACAGACACTTCACAAAAGAAGACATTCGAGCAGCC
>NW_007130836.1:0-758 GCF_000164805.1 Carlito syrichta | reverse complement strand
CCTATCTATCCCCATGCACAAAGGTTAATTCCAAATGGATCAGAGACGTAAATGTAAAACTTCAAACCATAAGAACCTTAGAAAAGGAAGGAAATACTCTCATGGAAATCGGAACTGGCATCCAATTCCTGTACAAAACCCGAAACCCACAGGACTTAAGAGAGAAGATAGACAAATGGCACCTTATTAAACTGACAAGCTTCTGCAAAGCCAAAGAAACCATCAAGAGAGCAGGGAGACAGCCTACAGACTGGGAAAAAGTATTTGCCAACTCTAGGTCTGACAAAGGCTTAACATCCTGGATCTACTGAAGTGTACTGAAAAGAAGAAAGCAAACAACCCCATTATAAAATGGGCAAAAGACATGAACAGACACTTCACAAAAGAAGACATTCGAGCAGCCAACAAACACATGAAGAAATGCTCAACCTCACTAATCATCAGGGAGATGCAAATCAAAACCACACTGAGATACCACCTAACTCCAGTCAGAATGGCAATTATCAACAACTCAAAAAATGACAGCTGCTGGAAAGGGTGTGGTGAAAAGGGAACACTTCTACACTGTTGGTGGGAGTGTAAACTAGTGCAACCTCTGTGGAAAGCAGTGTGGCAATTCCTAAAAGCTCTAAAAATTGACCTTCCATATGACCCTGCAATCCGCCTACTGGGAATATACCCTGAAGAACACAAATCACTCTATAAAAAAGATACCTGCACACGTATATTTATCGCAGCATTGTTCACAATAGCAAGAA
>NW_007130835.1:0-806 GCF_000164805.1 Carlito syrichta | reverse complement strand
AATGGATCAGAGACGTAAATGTAAAACCTCAAACCATAAGAACCTTAGAAAAGGAAGGAAATACTCTCATGGAAATCGGAACTGGCATCCAATTCCTGTACAAAACCCGAAACCCACAGGACTTAAGAGAGAAGATAGACAAATGGGACCTTATTAAACTGACAAGCTTCTGCAAAGCCAAAGAAACCATCAAGAGAGCAGGAAGACAGCCTACAGACTGGGAAAAAGTCTTTGCCAACTCTAGGTCTGACAAAGGCTTAACATCCTGGATCTACAAGGAACTGAAACGTACTGAAAAGAAGAAAACAAACAACTCCATTATAAAATGGGCAAAAGATATGAACAGACACTTCACAAAAGAAGACATTCGAGAAGCCAACAAACACATGAAGAAATGCTCAACCTCACTAATCATCAGGGAGATGCAAATCAAAACCACACTGAGATACCACCTAACTCCAGTCAGAATGGCAATTATCAACAACTCAAAAAATAACAGCTGCTGGAGAGGGTGTGGTGAAAAGGGAACACTTCTACACTGCTGGTGGGAGTGTAAACTAGTGCAACCTCTGTGGAAAGCAGTGTGGCGATTCCTAAAAGCTCTAAAAATTGACCTTCCATATGACCCTGCAATCCCCCTACTGGGAATATACCCTGAAGAACACAAATCACTCTATAAAAAAGATACCTGCACACGTATGTTTATCGCAGCATTGTTCACAATAGCAAGAACCTGGAAACAACCATGCTGCCCATCAAAAGAGGACTGGATTAAAAAAATGTGGTACATATACACGATGGAATAC
>NW_007130834.1:0-839 GCF_000164805.1 Carlito syrichta | reverse complement strand
AAAGCAGTGTGGCGATTCCTAAAAGCTCTAAAAATTGACCTTCCATATGACCCTGCAATCCTCCTACTGGGAATATACCCTGAAGAACACAAATCACTCTATAAAAAAGATACCTGCACACGTATGTTTATCGCAGCATTGTTCACAATAGCAAGAACCTGGAAACAACCATGCTGCCCATCAAAAGAGGACTGGATTTAAAAAATGTGGTACATATACACGATGGAATACTACGCAGCCATAAAAAAGAACAAAATCATGAATTTCGCTGCAACCTGGATGGAACTAGAATCTATAATACTGAGTGACCTCTCACAAAAACAAAAATCCGAATATCACATGTTCTCACTCATATAATGGACCTTGAACATCCAATGCAATACTATGAGAAAATGACTGATGGTACTGGAAACTATGGGGGGGGATGGGATTAACGGTAGCAAATATCTGTCGGGGGATGGGAAAACACTTCTTATCTACAGGGTGCCTGAATGAAACGTCATTGTACACCTAACCCTTAACTGTACCCCACAAAACCATAATTAAAAATACTGATTAATGAAAAATAAAAAAGAAATGTTCAACCTCACTAATCATCAGGGAGATACAAATCAAAACCACCCTGAGATACCACCTAACTCCAGTCAGAATGGCAATTATCAACAACTCAAAAATAACAGCTGATGGACAGGGTGTGGAAAAAATGGAATACTTCTACTCTGTTGGTGGGTGTGTAAACTAGTACAACCTCTGTGGAAAGCAGTGTGGCGTTTTCTAAAAGATCTAAATATCTTTCCTCCCATATGACCCCGCAATCTCCCTACTGGGAATATACCCTG
>NW_007130833.1:0-762 GCF_000164805.1 Carlito syrichta | reverse complement strand
CAACCATGCTGCCCATCAAAAGAGGACTGGATTTAAAAAATGTGGTACATATACACGAGGGAATACTACGCAGCCATAAAAAAGAACAAAATCATGAATTTCGCTGCAACCTGGATGGAACTAGAGTCTATAATACTGAGTGACCTCTCACAAAAACAAAAATCCGAATATCACATGTTCTCACTCATATAATGGACCTTGAACATCCAATGCAATACTATGAGAAAATGACTGATGGTACTGGAAACTATGGGGGGGGATGGGATTAACGGTAGCAAATATCTGTCGGGGGATGGGAAAACACTTCTTATCTACAGGGTGCCTGAATGAAACGTCATTGTACACCTAACCCTTAACTGTACCCCACAAAACCATAATTAAAAATACTGATTAATGAAAAATAAAAAAGAAATGTTCAACCTCACTAATCATCAGGGAGATACAAATCAAAACCACCCTGAGATACCACCTAACTCCAGTCAGAATGGCAATTATCAACAACTCAAAAAATAACAGCTGATGGACAGGGTGTGGAAAAAATGGAATACTTCTACTCTGTTGGTGGGTGTGTAAACTAGTACAACCTCTGTGGAAAGCAGTGTGGCGTTTTCTAAAAGATCTAAATATCAACCTCCCATATGACCCCGCAATCTCCCTACTGGGAATATACCCTGAAGAACTCAAATCACTCTATAAAAAAGATACCTGCACACGTATGTTTATCGCATTGTTGTTCACAATAGCAAGAACCTGTAAAAAATG
>NW_007130832.1:0-2049 GCF_000164805.1 Carlito syrichta | reverse complement strand
CCTGGATGGACTAGAATCTATAATACTGAGTGACCTCTCACAAAAACAAAAATCCGAATATCACATGTTCTCACTCATATAATGGACCTTGAACATCCAATGCAATACTATGAGAAAATGACTGATGGTACTGGAAACTATGGGGGGGGGATGGGATTAACGGTAGCAAATATCTGTCGGGGGATGGGAAAACACTTCTTATCTACAGGGTGCCTGAATGAAACGTCATTGTACACCTAACCCTTAACTGTACCCCACAAAACCATAATTAAAAATACTGATTAATGAAAAATAAAAAAGAAATGTTCAACCTCACTAATCATCAGGGAGATACAAATCAAAACCACCCTGAGATACCACCTAACTCCAGTCAGAATGGCAATTATCAACAACTCAAAAAATAACAGCTGATGGACAGGGTGTGGAAAAAATGGAATACTTCTACTCTGTTGGTGGGTGTGTAAACTAGTACAACCTCTGTGGAAAGCAGTGTGGCGTTTTCTAAAAGATCTAAATATCAACCTCCCATATGACCCCGCAATCTCCCTACTGGGAATATACCCTGAAGAACTCAAATCACTCTATAAAAAAGATACCTGCACACGTATGTTTATCGCATTGTTGTTCACAATAGCAAGAACCTGTAAAAAATCTTGCTGCCCAGCAAAACAGGACTGGATTAAAAAATGTGGTACATATACACAATGAAATATTACGCAGCCATAAAAAAGAACAAAATCATGAATTTCGCAGCAACCTGGATCAACTAGAGTGTATAATATCTGAGTATGACATGTTCTCACTCATATAATAGACCTTGAATATCCAATGTAATACTATAAGAAAATGACTGACGGTACTGGGAAACTATGGGGGTAGTGAGATGGGATTAACAGTAGCAAATATCTATCTGTGGATGGGGAAATACCTCTTATCAACAGGGTGCCTAAATGAAACATAACTGTATACCTAAACCTTAACTGTAACCCACGAAACCATGATAAAAAATATTGATAAAAAAGATTTATTATGCTTTCTGCCTTCTGAATAGCAATTAAGTACACTGAATCTCAAGGTTCAGTTTTCTAAGAATGATATAGATCTGGAATCTCAACAAGTTTCAATTTAGGCAGAATAAAACATTCAGAATTTATGTGAGAAACAATGTAGTTGTCAATTTGGAAAGCAGAGTTATACCATGTATTCCTACGTATTATAAGGAAAAGGAGTTATCATTGGAGTATTGTACAATTCTTAAAAAATCAATCCCAGCATAGTGAACATTTCTAGGCCCAACCCTGAATTGTAACCATTTTAAAATTAAAAAAAATTAAAAATAGAATAAAAAAATAAAGTCAGTTGCATGCCTCACAGTTTTCATTTATTTATAATAATTTATTTTAATTTTTAAAAAAATGTGGGATACAATTCAGAGTTAGATATACACATATTGATTTTGCAGGGTCCCTGGTTGATGAGGTATGCCCCTCCATTCCTTAGCAGAATTCCTCAACTGCCAGTCTAACCCCTGCCCCTAAACAGTTTTCCACTAAGTCAATCATTTTCATACAACACTATAATTGATCAAATTCAACTCATGAGTGAGAACCTAGGAAGTCCTTTATTTTTTTCTGTGATAAATCACTGAAAATGACCTACTTCATATCCATCAAACGTTCTGCAAAATCCTTATATCTGTCCTTTTTAATGGATGCATAATATTCCACTGTGGAACTGCGATACCTCCTGCTTTTTTTCTTTTGATAAGATTCTTTTGGGTATTCATGATTGTATATGGTTTCATATGAATTATTATTTTTTTTAGTTTTATACTCACTCTGTCACCCAGACTGAAGATCAGTGGCCACTCCTGGCTACCGCAGCCTCGACCTGATTGGCTCTGGCAATCTTTCTGCCTCAGCCTTCCAATATATGGAATTACAGGCATACTCTACCACTCTCGGATGATTTTTTGATTTATTGCTGAGATGAGATCTTGCTGCCCAGGCCGGTCTCGAACCCGCCAGCTCAGGCAATCCACTCACCTGA
>NW_007130831.1:0-4275 GCF_000164805.1 Carlito syrichta | reverse complement strand
TAGAAGACAAAAAGATAATACAAAAAATGAATGAAATCAAAAGCTGGTTCTTTGAAAGGATAAACAAGATCGATGGTCCCCTAGATAGACTGACCAAGAAAAATCGAGAAAAAAACCAAAAAAAGCACAATCAGAAACACAAAAGATGAAGTCACATCTGACCCTGAAGAAATACAAAAGATCATTAGAGACTACTACATACACTTGTATGTAAACAAAGTTGAAAACCTTAAAGAAATGGATGACTTTCTGACATCATGCAACCTACCTAGGTTAGAACAAGAAGTAGACCAATAACAATTAAGGAAATCGACTACGTCATAAGAAAACTTCCTACCAAAAAAAGCTCTGGTCCAGATGGCTTTCCAGCAGAATTCTAAGAGATATTTAAGGAGGAGCTGACACCAATCCTACTGAAGGTATTTCAGGCCATTGAAAAACATGGAACTCTTCCCAAATCATTTTACGAAGCCAACTTCACATTGATACCCAAGTCAGGTAAAGATCCAACAATGAAAGAGAACTACAGGCCAATATCTTTGATGAACATAGATTCTAAAATTCTCAACAAGATCCAAGCAAACCTAATTCAGCAATACATTGCAAAAATCAACCAACATGACCAAGTAGGCTTCGTTCTTGGGATGCAAGGCTGGTTCAACTTCAGTAAAACCATAAATTTAATTAAAAACATCAACAGATGTCAAAACAAAAACCAAATGATTATATCGTTAGATGCAGAAAAAGCTTTTGTAAAAATCCAGCACGCTTTCTTGATAACAACCCTGGAACATCTAGGCATACGGGGAACATACCTCAGAATATTAAAACCCATCTACGTGAAACCCATAGCAAGCATACTTCTAAATGGACAAAAATTGGAACTATTTCCCCCTGAAAACTGGAACAAGACAAAGATGACCACTCTCACCCCTCCTGTTCGACATAGTATTGGGAGCCCTGGCTCGAGCAATCAGAGAAGTGGAGGAAATCATGTGTATCCAAATAGGAAAAGAGGAAGTCAAGTTATCTCTGTTTGCAGATGATATGATTGTGTACCTTGAAAACCCAAGAAAATCTGTCAAAAACCTCCTTACACTGATAGAGGCCTTTGGCAAAGTCTCAGGATACAAAATAAATGTACAAAAGACAATCGCATTTCTCTACACCAATAATAAACAAACAAATAAAACCCAAATAAAAAACACAATCCCATTCACAATAGCTACAAAAAAAAAATGAAATACCTTGGCATCTTCCTAACCAGAGACGTGAAAGACCTTTACAATGAAAATTACAAAACACTGCTCAAAGAAATCAAAGGTGACACAAACAAGTTAAAAATATCCCATGCTCATGGATTGGAAGAATCAACATTGTGAAGATATCCATCTTACCTAAGGCAATACACATATTCAATGCAATACCCATCAAATTACCAGCAACATTCTTCTCAGACCTAGAAACAACAACACAGGAATTCATTTGGAAACACAAACGTCCAAGAATAGCCAGAACAATCCTCAGTGAAAAAAAAAACAAAGCAGGTGGTATCACATTACCAGCCTTCAAACTTAACTATAAAGCTACAATCATCAAAACAGTTTGGTATTGGTATAGGAACAGGCATATAGATCAATGGAACAGAACTGAGATTCCAGAAGCAAAACCTCAATTTCTCAACCAACTCATCTTCAACTAAGCCTCCAACACCTACCACTGGGGAGAGGAGAACCTATTCAGTAAATGGTGCTGGGAAAGCTGGCTGACCACATGCAGAAGATTGAAAGAGGACCCCTATCTATCCCACACACAAAGGTTAACTCCAAATAGATCAGAGACCTAAATGTAAAACTTCAAACCATAAGAACCTTAGAAAATGAAGGAAATACCTTCATGGAAATCGGAAATGACATCCAATTCCTGCATTTCTTTAAGGATGAGAGAGGCTGAGCAATTTTCATGTGTCTGCTGACTGCCCGTATCTTTCTTTATGAAAAGTGTCCAATCACGTATTTTGCACACTTTTCATTGGGAATGTTTGTCTGATTTTTCTGAGTGTTTGAATTTCTTATCGATCCTAGATGTTATACCTTTTTACAAATATATAGGTGGAGAATAGTTTTTCGCGTTCTGTTGGCTGTATCCCTGCTCTTCTGCTGGTTTCTTTTGTTTTGCAGAAGAATATTATTTTGAGGAGATTCCACTTGCTGAACTTACTTCTTAAGGCATGAATATTTAGGGCTCTGAGGAGGAATTGGTTTCCGGTTTCAGTTTCCCTAATGGTTTCTCCTGCGTTTTCTAAGACTATTTTAATTTGGTGTTTTACGTTTAGGTCTTTGATCCATTTAGAGTTAATGTGTTTGGTGATAGATGGGGGTCCTGTTTCTGTCTTTTGCATGTTGTCAGCCTTTTCCCAGCACTATTTACTGTATATGTTCTTCATTACCCAGTGAGTCTTGGAGGATTTTTTAAAGATGAGTGGGTTGAGAATTTGAAGATTTCATTCTCTGTCCTGATCCATTGATCTATGGACCTATTCTTAAACCAGTACCAGGCTATGTGAATTACTGTAAACATATATTAAAGTTTGAATCTGAAAATGTGATAGCACCTGCTTTGTTTCTGCTCATAAAATTCTTTTGGCTATTCATGATTGTTTATGGTGCTATTTGTATTCTTTATTGTAATTTCCAGGTCTGATAAGAATGATGTTAACTTAATGGTTATTTCATTGAATGAGTAGATTGACTAAAAGGCTAATTTTTGCAGTAAAAGAGGTAAGTAAAGTCAGGGCAAAAAGCATGTCAAATTGTTATTTATGACATCAACCTCAGAACTTTGACATCATAATGGGAGGGACCTTGACTAATGAGCAATCCTTAGGCTTCCAGCACTTGTGTATAGTGCTCTGCCAAATACAGTAGACATGGTGGATTTTATTCCGAAGTGAGGAGAACCATGTGATCACACCTATTTAAAAATTTCTCCAGGGATAAGTGACCATTGAAGAATCCTCTAAACAAGAAAATCATTTTTTTTTTGTAAAGCAGTATTTATTGAGTGCTCTGAGAAACTGCCAAATTGGTAGGGGACCTGAGGGGGTTGGTCAAGAGGTAGTCTTTTATTATTATGGTCACGGAGTCCTGTTGGAACTTGGTTATAGCACAACCTAAAAATATTTTAGCACTTTCTTTAGATTAGAAACTTTTGGATATTTTTAGTATTTTGTAACAGCTTTTGGGCAGTTTTTCCTACAGGATTTGAGCATTGCTTTTGCTAAGATCATAACCACTTTTCCAGAATTTTCAACTATCTAAATTTTTATACTAATGCAGAGCCCAAATACTTCCTACTTTGTACATCTCCATGTTATTTTGATTTATAAATTGGTCCCCAAATTCTCTTTTTTTCTGTGTGCTTCATTTTAATTGCTTGGTGATTGAAAGAATCAGATTAATCAGATACTTTGTTGCAGAATACAGCATTATTTCTTAGGTAGCGAAAATACTAGGGGATTAAAAGGAAATACTATATTTATATTTTAAAATATAAATTGGGTTACTATATAAAAGGAATGTGATTTTATATTTCTTTGAAACATATAAGGGAAACTTTTCTCTAAGGATTGCACATCTGTAATATTTAATCAAAAATATAAGCCGAAAATACAGAGTGCACCAAGAAAATGTACACAAATTTTCAGAATGGGAAAAGCTGTATTAAATTAGGATACTGTTTTATTTTCTATAATTATTAAGATATAGTATGCATTCTGCATTCTGAATACGACTTAGATATACTGAATCAAGAGTTTCAGTTTTCTAAGAATGATATAGATCTGGAATCTCAACAAGAGTCAATTTAGGCAGAATAAAACATTCAGAATTTATGTGAGAAACACTGTAGTTGTCAATTTGGAAGGCAGAATTGCACCATGTATTCCAGCATATTAAAAGGAAAACGAGTTATCATTGGAGTATTATACAATTCTTAAAAAATCAATCCCAGCATAATGAACATTTCTAGGCCAACCCTGATGTAACCATCTTTAATGCAACAACAAAAAAATAGAATAAATAAAGTCAGTTGCTTGTTTTACAGCTTTCATTTGTTTATTTATTTTAATTTATAAATGTGGTGTACAATTCAGAGTTAGATATACAAACATTGATTATGCAGTGTCCCTGGTTGAAAAGGTATGCCCCTCCCTTCCTTACCAGTATTCCTCCCCTGCCAATCTCACTTATCCCCCTAAACATGTTTCCACTAATG
>NW_007130830.1:0-4598 GCF_000164805.1 Carlito syrichta | reverse complement strand
TAATTTCGAGTTTTACGTATAGGTCTTTGGTCAATTTTGATTTAATGTGTATAGTGATAATTAGGTATCCTGTTTCTATCTTGTGCATATTGCCAGCCTTTTCCCAGCACCATTTGCTGAATATGTTCTCCATTACCCAGTCCATCTTGGAGGTTTTTTCAAAGATGTTTTGCTTGAGAATTTGAGAATTTCATTCTCTCTCCTGTTCCATTGGCCTAAGGACCTATTCTTGTACCAAAACCAGGCTGTGTTGATTACTGTAAACATATAGTAAAGTTTGAAGTCTGGAAATGTGATAGCTCCTGCTTTGTTTTTTTTGGATTAAATTCTTTTGGCTATTAATGATTGTTTATGGTTTCATATAAATTCTTTATTGTAATTTCCAGGTCTGAGAAGAATGATGTTAACTTAATGATTATGTCCTTTAATTTGTAAATTGACTAAAAGGCTCATTTTTACATTAAAGGAGGTAAGTAAAGTCAGGCCAACAAGTATGTCAAATTTTCTTCTATGACATCAGCCTCAGAACTTTGACATCATAATGGGGGTACTTTGACCACTGAGCAATCCTTACACTTCAAGCTCTTGTGTACAGTGCTCTGCCAAATGCAGTAGACATGGTGGATTTCATTCCCAAGAAGTGAAGAGAACCATGTGATCACACCTATCCAAAAATGTCTTCAGGGATAAGTGACCATTCAAGTATCCTCTAAACGAGGTAGTCTTTTTTTATTTTAAAAGGAGTCTTTCTTGAGAGGACTGAGAAACTCCCAAACTGGGAGGGGACCTGAGGGGGTGGGCCAAGAGGTAGTCTTTTATTATTATGTTCATGGTGTCCTGTTGGAGCTTGGTTATAGTACAACAAAAAAATATTTTAGCACTATCTTTAGATTAGAAACATTTGGATGTTTTTAGTATTGTGTAATAGCCTTTGAGCAGTCTTTCCTACAGGATATGAACATTGCTTTTGCTAAGATCATAATCAATTTTCTAGAATTTTCAAATATCTAAATTTTTATAGTAATCTGAGACCAAATACTTACGTCTTTGTAAATCTCCATGTCATTTTGGTTTATAAATTGGTCCCCAAATTCTCTTTTTTCTGTGTGCCTCATTTTAAATGCTTGGTGATTAAAAGAATCAGATTAATCGGATATTTTGCTGCAGAGTACAGCATTATGATTTAGGTAAAGAAAATACTAGGGGATTGGAAGGAAATACGTTTTTAAAAATATAAATTGGGTTAAAATATAAAGGGAATTTGACTTTATATTTCTTTCAAATATATAAGGGAAACTTTTCTATAAGGATTGCACATCTGTAACATTTAATCAAAATTTCAAGCAGAAAATAGAGAGTGCACCAAGAAAATGTACACAAATTTTAAGAATGGAAAAAGATGTATTAAACTAAGATACTGTTTTATTTTCTAAAATTTTTAAGATTTATTATGCATTCTGCATTCTGAATAGGACTTAGGTACACTGAATCTCAAGGATCAGTTTTCTAAGAATGATATAGATCTGGAGTCCCAACAAGATTCAATTTAGGCAGAATTAAACATTCAGAATTTATGTGAGAAACACTGTAGTTGTCAATTTTTAAGGCAGAATTGTCCCATGTATTCCAATGTATTAAAAGGAAAAGGAGTTATCATTTGAGGATTATAAAATTCTTAAAAATCAGTCCCAGCAAATGAACATTTCTAGGCCCAACCCTCAATTGTAACCATCTTTCAAGTAAAAAAAAAAATAGAATAAACAAAGTCAGTTGCATGTTTTACAGCTTTCATTTCTTTATTTATTTAATTATTTATTTTAATTTTTTAAAAAATGTGGGGTACAATTAGAGTTAGATATACAAACGTTGATTATGCAGGGTCCCTGGTTGATGAGGTATGCCCCTCCACTCCTTAACAGTATCCCTTCACTCCCAATCTCACCCATACCCCTAAACAGGTTTCCACTAATGCCAATCACTATCTTACAGCACTATAAGTGATCACGTTCAGCTCATGAGTGAGAACATATGGAACTCTGGTCTTTGTTCCTGTGATAAATCACTAAAAATGAACTACCTAATATCCATCAATCTTTCTGCAAAATCCTTTTCTCTGTCCTTTTTCATGGCTGCATCATATTCCACTGTGTGTATACCACATTTATTTTATACTTTCCAGTTTTGATGGGATACATGGTTGGTACCATGTTTTTTGCAATTGTGATTAGAGCTGCAAAAAACATAATGGTGCTGGTATCTTTTTACTCAAATGATTTGAGTTCCTCCAGATGTATTCTCAACAGGGGAATTACGGAGTCACATGGTAGGTCAATATCCTGTCCTTTACAAACCATCAAACAATTTTCCAAAGATGCTCTACTTTTCAGTCCACATGCAGTGTAGAAGCATTTATTTCTTCCCAAATCCTGACCTGCATCTGTTACTGTTTGTTTTATCAATGATGGCCAGTCTTACAGGTGGTATGGGGTATTTCTAAGAGGTTTCATTTGAATTTCTCTGAGGATGAGTGAGGCTGAGAAATTTTAATGTGTCTGCTGGCTGCCCGTATCTCTTCTTATGAAAAGTGTCCAATCATGTATTTTGCACACTTTTCAAAGGGAATGTTTGTCCGATTATTCTGAGTGTTTGAGTTTCTTGTAGATTCTAGATGTTATGCCTTTTGACAGATATATAGGTGGAGAATCGTTTTTCGTATTCTGTTGGATGTATCCCTGCTCTTCTGATGTTTTCTTTTGTTTTCCAGAAGTATATTAATTTGAGGAGATCCCACTTGTTGAACTTACTTCTTAAGGCATGGGTATTTAGGGCTCTGAAGAGGAATTCGTTTCCAGTTCCAGTTTCCCCAATGGTATCTCCTGCATTTTCTAAGATTATTATAATTTTTTGTTTTACGTTTAGTTCTTTGATCCATTTTGAGTTCATGTGTATGGTGATAGATTGGAATCCTGTTTCACTCTTGTGCATGTTGTCAACCATTTCCCAGCATCATTTACTGTATATGTTCTCCATTACCCAGGGGTCTTCGAGGTTTTTTCAAAGATGAGTGGGTTGAGAATTTGAGGATTTCATTCTCTGTCCTGATCCATTGACCTATGTACCTATTTTTGTACCCATGCCAGGCTGTGTTGATTATAGTAAACATACCGGGGACCAGCCCCTACAGAGATTTAGAGGGTCCGTGGAAGATGGGGCAGCATCTGCTGTTATTCTGGAGAAATAAAGAGAAAGATAGAGAAAGGGTTAGAAAGAAAGAGACTGGACTCTGTCTAGTGCAGAAGCCGATACTGCAGTAGGGATAGATATTTAAAGAAAGAAAGATGGAGGGATAAATATAAAGAGGAAGAATGAGAACGAAAGAAAGTGGACAACTGTTCAGTGAAATGAGCCAAAATCATTTACTGGGACCAAGCATGAGTCTTTTACGCCAAATCTTCACATGTTAAATCCCAAGACTTTCAAGTGAACACAAGGCCAGCTCGATGATGAGCATCCCCCCGCTCACCAGGTGTTTCCTTAAGCATGAGGAAGGACAATACTAATCAAATCACAAGACTTTCAGGTGAACACAAATCCAGGTGAATGAGGGATGTCCCCCACCCACCAGGCGTTTTCCCAAGCATGAGGGAGGACAATCCCAAAATTATCTAACTGTTCCTTATGCTTGCTTTATGTTCCTCAATGGCAATACAACAATTCTAACATCCTAAAATCCTAATAATCAATAACTTCTAAACCTTATGCATACCCAACACCTAATGACTGAGATAAATCGTAATACCTTTCTATTCTGTGCTAATTCTACTTACACTATGGAAACTCTTAATTATAGCTCAAACCAGTTCCTAAATAATGTGGCCCAGTCCAAAGATTACACTGGGCCGTTTCTAGGAACAACTGATTACAATCTCTTAACAAAATGGCTAATCTAAAATCCTATGTATCTATCTTAATTTCTATAAAAGTTTCCAATTCATAATGCTAATATATAAGGCTGCTTATCAGCAATAAAGCTTCTAAAATAAAACCCAAATACAAACTGTAATTGTACTAAATCCAAAACTGTAGTTAGTAGAAAGTGGGAACAATAATATATATAAGGTTAGCAATATTCTATAGAACCTCAAAGCATCATGTTTGCTCATGCTTGAACTAACATAATTCCCTGACTTAGAGTAACCTATTCTATAATACTTTCTATGAACAAAATAAATGCAGTTTCTACTATAAGTAGAAAAAACGTACACTAATTATAACTAAAGAACCGTTTTAAAGGAATGCAGCTCATCCCAAAGTGGATGCCGGTCTCTTAGGAATGTGGTCCAGTCCAAAGTTTGTTCTGGGCCATTTCTGGTAAGTCTAGATAATCATCTATACCATCTAAAGCTGGAAATAGCTCTCTAAATGTATATTCTAATTCTACAAATATACTTTAAAATCTTAAAAAGAAGCTTGTATCATGTATAAGGCTCCCAAATGTGACCTGAGTTTGAACTGTGTTATGTTTAAAGCCAAAATCTCAATCTGTGAGAAACGGGAACAATGTCTCCCTAGAGTCAGCCATGCCTGTCATATACTGA
>NW_007130829.1:0-806 GCF_000164805.1 Carlito syrichta | reverse complement strand
CAGGCAATCCTCTTGCCTCAGCCTCCAAAAGTACGAGAATTACCGACTTGAACCACCACTCCCAGCTATATGTATATAGTATGGCACCTTGTTCTTTAGGCAACTTTAGGTCAAACACAAAAGTGTTTGTAGAAGGAAAAAAGGGGATTTCAAAAAATTTAAATCCTGTCAATAGCCCAAGTCATGCAAATATTTTGACCTATTTTTGAGTACTAGAAGCATTCATTTCTTGAGCAGAATGAGACTAGAGCATTCTCCTGTCAGAAAGCACAATCTTGTCTGCTTGCTTTGAGTTCAGTTGTGGAAAGACTTTCATTCCTAATTTTTCATGAGCAATTTTCCTTAAATGTTATTTATTTATTTTCAGTCAGAGTCTCACTCAAGCTGGAGTGAAGCATCACAATCACAGCTCACTGCAGTGTCAACCTCCTCAGCACAACCAACATTCGTTCAGGCTCCAGTGTAGCTGGGACCACAGGCATGCACCACCATGCCCGGTCGAACTTGTGGTTGTTGTTGAGAAGTTCTCACTATGTTTTTAGGCTGGTCTTGAAATGCTGTGCTCAAGCATTCCTCCCACCTCAATCTCACAATGACGGGACTGCAGGCGTGAGCCACCACACCCAGGCCTCCCTGAATATTAAAAAAAAATCAACTTTATTTGGGTATAACTTACAGAAAAGAAATGTGACTAATGTTCATCATTCATGCCTGAAGCTCAAGTTTTCCTCTGTTCATGTTTCATTTCATCCTACAGAAGCTTTTCTTACCATTTCTTATTGTGTAGATCTGTTATCAACAAATTT
>NW_007130828.1:0-782 GCF_000164805.1 Carlito syrichta | reverse complement strand
GTGTGGTGATTATTTTCTGTCTCTTTTCTTCTCTGGTGGTTATCTTTTCCTGTGTTTGTAATCCTTCTGGGAATATATTTAGAGGAACTCAAATCACTCTATGAAGAAGATACTCCCACGGCATGTTTGTTGCAGCATTATTCACAATAACAAACACATGGAACCAACTGTGGTGCCCACTGAAAGAGGATTGGATGAAAAAAATGTGGTACATATACATGATGGAACATTATGCAGTCATAAAGAAGGACAAAATTATGAACTTTGAAGCAACCTGCATGGATTTAGATGCTACAATACTGAGTGATCTATCACAAAAACAAAAAACTGATTACCAGATGTTCGCACTCTTAAGTGGACCTTGAACAACTATCATAGTATTATAAGTTGCAAACTGTCAGGGGAGGAAGAGCACACTTCCTCAGTAATGGTACCTGCATAATGATCATTTGTATGCCTAACCTTGAATTATTCCCCACATCTTTAAAATTTTAAAAAGATTGCTAGGGAGGGAGTTTTTAAAACAATTACATTTCTTCTGGAGAAACTTTCCTTAATCAGGTAGGAAAACTTCAGAGAAAACCCCTACTTTTGCTTCAGAAAAAGGGATGGCAGGGTGGGAAGCTCGGGCAGAGCCTTGGTTCTGAGACTTATGTTCTGAGGTTTGCTATTTCCTTTTATTCAGAGCATTCAGAATATCAAACACCATACTTTGAGGGTCTCATTCTCTGCACTCCAACATTGACAAAGTTAGGATAATTTTTTAAATTGTGCAAGTTGCA
>NW_007130827.1:0-844 GCF_000164805.1 Carlito syrichta | reverse complement strand
TGGTGCCCACTGAAAGAGGATTGGATGAAAAAAATGTGGTACATATACATGATGGAACATTATGCAGTCATAAAGAAGGACAAAATTATGAACTTTGAAGCAACCTGCATGGATTTAGATGCTACAATACTGAGTGATCTATCACAAAAACAAAAAACTGATTACCAGATGTTCTCACTCTTAAGTGGACCTTGAACAACTATCATAGTATTATAAGTTGGAAACTGTCAGGGGAGGGAGAGCACACTTCATCAGTAATGGTACCTGCATAATGATCATTTGTATGCCTAACCTAGAATTATTCCCCACATCTTTAAAATTTTAAAAAGATTGCTAGGGAGGGAGTTTTTAAAACAATTACATTTCTTCTGGAGAAACTTTCCTTAATCAGGTAGGAAAACTTCAGAGAAAACCCCTACTTTTGCTTCAGAAAAGGGATGGCGGGGTGGGAAGCTCGGGCAGAGCCTTGGTTCTGAGACTTATTTCTGAGGTTTGCTATTTCCTTTTATTCAGAGCATTCAGAATATCAAAACACCATACTTTGAGGGTCTCATTCTCTGCACTCCAACATTGACAAAGTTAGGATAATTTTTTAAATTGTGCAAGTTGCAGAACAATTAAATGTTGGCAATCAATAGGTTTCTTTCCTAAAATTTTTGTTTATACTGTATGTTTATCTTTTCTTGTGACTTTCCATTTTTTCAAAAAAATTAGATGTTTCTAATAAAAAAAGAAAAACATTGAAATAATTAGAAATGGAAAAAGAAACCAAAACTGCAGAAAACAATATTCTGAAAATGACATGAAGAATTGCAGAACTTCCCTTATGATGCCCTAAATTTTA
>NW_007130826.1:0-784 GCF_000164805.1 Carlito syrichta | reverse complement strand
TAGAATATCATTAAGAAGAATGGTCTATCCCTTGACATAAAGCTATACACCTAGCTACTCTAATAACAAAGTGAGAAAGAAAAGTAGGCATTGAGTTCTATATTTTCTTAAAAATAGTTTTCTATTTAGCTGCACATTTTGTAATGCACATATTTGGTATAAGAGTTCATTGATGGTTCTCTAAGCATATGATATCGTCATAAGAAATACAGGGTGATGAAACAACCTAAATTTACTTAAATTTAGCCTTTCTTAGATAGTCATGAAATCATCTGTTAGAGGTTTTTTTAATGCTTAAATTAGGGCATGAATTTTTTTTTTTTTTTTTTTGAGTTGGAGTCTCACTCTGTCACCCAGACTGGAGTGTAGTGGCCGCTCCCGGCCACTGCAGCCTCAACCTGCTGGGTTCCGGAGATCCGTCCACCTCAGCCATCCAAGTAACCGGAATTACAGGTATGCGCTACCACCTCCAACTGATTTTTTGATTTATTGTAGAGATGAGTCTCGCTGCCCAGGTGGGTCTCTAGCCCGCGGGCTCAGGCAATCCACTCACCTCAGCCTCCCAAAGGCGTGGGGTTACAGGCTGAGCCACCGAGCTTGGCTTAGGGCATGAATATTTAAAAAGTTTTGAAACTCCATGCAAAGAGATAGCAGACATAACAAGAAAAATACTTTAAGTGGAAATTCCATTCTTGCCAAAATATTTCCAATTTATAATATTACATTTTCTTCAATTTGAGTAATATTAATGGGAGAATACAGTAAAAGCACTAGGAAATATGGC
>NW_007130825.1:0-838 GCF_000164805.1 Carlito syrichta | reverse complement strand
TTAATAACAAAGTGAGAAAGAAAAGTAGGCATTGAGTTCTATATTTTCTTAAAAATAGTTTTCTATTTAGCTGCACATTTTGTAATGCACATATTTGGTATAAGAGTTCATTGATGGTTCTCTAAGCATATGATATCGTCATAAGAAATACAGGGTGATGAAACAACCTAAATTTACTTAAATTTAGCCTTTCTTAGACAGTCATGAAATCATCTGTTAGAGGTTTTTTTAATGCTTAAATTAGGGCATGAATTTTTTTTTTTTTTTTTTTTTGAGTTGGAGTCTCACTCTGTCACCCAGACTGGAGTGTAGTGGCCGCTCCCGGCCACTGCAGCCTCAACCTGCTGGGTTCCGGAGATCCGTCCACCTCAGCCATCCAAGTAACCGGAATTACAGGTATGCGCTACCACCTCCAACTGATTTTTTGATTTATTGTAGAGATGAGTCTCGCTGCCCAGGTGGGTCTCTAGCCCGCGGGCTCAGGTAATCCACTCACCTCAGCCTCCCAAAGGCGTGGGGTTACAGGCTGAGCCACCGAGCTCGGCTTAGGGCATGAATATTTAAAAAGTTTTGAAACTCCATGCAAAGAGATAGCAGACATAACAAGAAAAATACTTTAAGTGGAAATTCCATTCTTGCCAAAATATTTCCAATTTATAATATTACATTTTCTTCAATTTGAGTAATATTAATGGGAGAATACAGTAAAAGCACTAGGAAATATGGTAAAGGAGGAGAATTCAAAAGCACCCACTAAAAATATTCAGTGCAGTTCTAGTCTAGACCCAGACCTGAAGCACACTTGGAAAGTAAGCTTGGTGGTGGGGCCAGGTGGGCC
>NW_007130824.1:0-825 GCF_000164805.1 Carlito syrichta | reverse complement strand
AGACATACAGAGTGGAAATACATAATTATATGGCAACAGCATTCTGGGGATTTACAGAAAATGGAACATTTACCAAATTAGAGGAATGAAAAGATCTTCCTAAAGGTGAGTTTGGATTTGACTATGACCTTGGAGCTTTCTCTAGGCCTGATTCGGGGCAGGCAGTGGGTCGCTGTCTATATTGTCCTCCTCCCCACAGGCAAATAGCTCTGTGTCATGCATTTGTGTTTAGAAATGGAGACAAGTTGAGAGAAGGCACTTTAGAAAAGAAAGGGACCCACCACTTTCCCGCTGCCCTTTACGCAGGTGCCTGGGCTTCAGGATGAACCGGCCTTGTGTTTCTGAGGACAGCTGCTCCTGCATGGGCTCCCAGAGGGTAGAAGAACAGGTGGAGTTCCCTGGCAGGAGCTCAGTGGATTGGAAGAGGCTCATGTGAATTCCGTACGGAAGTTCATGTCCTATGTGAAGAAAAAGGTAAATACAGATTTAGGCTGACGGAAATGAATGTGATCATACCCACCTTACTATGAGTGAGCACATGCCACTGGTGCATGTTGTCGTTCTTGGGGGCTTCTGGAATAAAGAAGGCTGTTACTCTTGAGGGAGTAGCATGTGCACTCTCACTGGGGACAGAGACCTCATGAAAGGAGTCGTGCAGAGAATTTAAACAAGAGGAAAAAAAAATGTACGCACTTTGCCATGCTTGAAATGCATAGACCCATTTTGGTATTGCACCATGGTGACTCTTGCTATGTTTCCATTTGACAATATTTAAAATTTTATCATTTACAACCTGAAAAAGTAGATTGTTACATATTATGTCAA
>NW_007130823.1:0-834 GCF_000164805.1 Carlito syrichta | reverse complement strand
GCCTGATTCGGGGCGGGCAGTGGTTCGCTGTCTATATTGTCCTCCTCCCCACAGGCAAATAGCTCTGTGTCATGCATTTGTGTTTAGAAATGGAGACAAGTTGAGAGAAGGCACTTTAGAAAAGAAAGGGACCCACCACTTTCCCGCTGCCCTTTACGCAGGTGCCTGGGCTTCAGGATGAACCGGCCTTGTGTTTCTGAGGACAGCTGCTCCTGCATGGGCTCCCAGAGGGTAGAAGAACAGGTGGAGTTCCCTGGCAGGAGCTCAGTGGATTGGAAGAGGCTCATGTGAATTCCGTACGGAAGTTCATGTCCTATGTGAAGAAAAAGGTAAATACAGATTTAGGCTGACGGAAATGAATGTGATGATACCCACCTTACTATGAGTGAGCACATGCCACTGGTGCATGTTGTCGTTCCTGGGGGCTTCTGGAATAAAGAAGGCTGTTACTCTTGAGGGAGTAGCATGTGCACTCTCACTGGGGACAGAGACCTCATGAAAGGAGTTGTGCAGAGAATTTAAACAAGAGGAAAAAAATGTACGCACGTTGCCATGCTTGAAATGCATAGACCCATTTTGGTATTGCACCATGGTGACTCTTGCTATGTTTCCATTTGACAATATTTAAAATTTTATCATTTACACCCTGAAAAAAGTATATTGTTACATATTATGTCAAATACTTGAGCTCTCTAGCCGTACATTCCTCACTTTAAATATTTACCCTTCCTAACACATAGACATATAAGGATAAAAGTAAATATATTAGTAAAAATTGTTGGTTACTACTTATTTTCTCTTTATTTTTTTATTTTAAGGATCTGGGGTACATTT
>NW_007130822.1:0-7949 GCF_000164805.1 Carlito syrichta | reverse complement strand
TAATTTTTTGATGTTTGTAGAGACAAGGGTCTTGGCCATGCTGCCCAGGCTTCTTGAGATATTTTTTACTCAGGGTGCTTTTAGATGGAGCTGAGATTTCATCAACATATGGAGCTAAATGAACCATGCTGACATGTCAGATGCTTCACATTCTTGGTTGAACCAGATTGAGCACTAAAAGAGTAAAATCCGAATCCTATCTTCTCTGTAGTGAAAACAGCAAGTGCTGGTATATGCTGTCTTGCCAGGTGCCACTCTAAGCATGCCACATTTACATGTATATATTTTTTTGAATTGGGGTTTCACTGTGTTATCCAGGCTGAAGTGCCACAGAAGCATGCCACAGATTTAATCCTCACAACAATGGTGTCTATCTGACTATGCTAAGCTCCTCACCCCACTTCACAGGCAACGCAAAGGGGGCACGAAGGGCATCCCTTGTCCAAGGTCACAGGTCAGCAAGAGCAGAGTGGGCCTTTGAAAGTCCCAGGATGCCCCCAGCACAGCAGGCCTGCTGCCTTGTCATGGCCGTATTGACACATGACACTTTCTCATGCACTGCCCATGGAGTACTTTCCTCAGGTGACTGGTGAATCTTGCAGGGCAACCCGCTGCCCACACACAGGCTGCCAGCTGGTCAGATGGGGAAATAGAGGCACAGAGGGGGCCAGAGCCAGCGCTTCTGCGTTCTGAACACACCTGTGGTCCTGTGGCTTTAGGGTTCTGCAGCTGCTGACCACCTAGGGGAGCTTGCTCCATCTTCTCTGTAAAACTTAAAGCCCAACACCCAAAAGTGTCCACTGAAATCATGTTTTCAGGTATGCGGAGCGAGGACCGTTTTGAAGTTAAGGATGTTGCTGTCCATCACATTTACTATGAGAAAAAAGTCATTCTCAGAATTTTGATAGGGACATTATTATGAGAAAGTCCACATCTTGCAAATCAGAGTTCATGTGGTCTTTCACAGGAAGAAAATGGATCAGATTATCCAGCATAAAAGTCGGTTCAGAGCTGTGGTGTTATCATTGGGTACCAAGTGCATCCACCGAAAATTTTGGCCAAAAAAAAATTCTCTAATGACTACATAATTTAAAAATACTTAAGTGCAGGCAACCCCTTGGGGTCCCCTCCCACTGTTGGAGCTTATCTGTTGTCTCAATAAATACTACTTTCAAAAAAATAATAATAACTTAAGTGCAATGGCATCGATTTCTTTAAAAGATTGTCATTTTTTTAAAAGCCCTCAAGAAAACATGGCTTTCACACATTTTGATTTTTCTGATGTGATTCTTAAGTAATAGTAAAACTTCAACACTGGAACCAAGGGATAAAGACCCTGGAAGGCTTTGAATCAAGACAGGTCTGTGAAGTCTTCCCATGTAGATTCAGGTGACCTCCTGACAGTCCTTGACTCCTCTGAGTCTCAGTTTCTCTAAGGCTTAAATAGGGACCCCAGCTGGGCACATTGGTTGTAATTCCAGTGATTTGGGAGGCCAAAGCTGCAGGATTTGCTTCAGGCCAGGCATTCAAGACTCACCTGAACATCATAGACTCCACTACCTCCCCCCATACAAACACATACCACTCCCTCCTCCCCCAACTGTCTTCACAAAAAGTAAAAAAAAAAAAGTCAGGCATGGGGTTGACACAGCTCAGGGTTGCCTCAGCCCACGAGGTCGAGGCTGTGATGAGCCATGATCATGTCACTGCACTCCGGCCTGGGAAACAGAGTGAAGCTCCAACTCAAAAAATAAAAGAAAAGAAGAAAAAACAGCTTTTAAGCTGTTAGCCTAAAACCAGAATGTTTTCATTCTAATTAAATGGAAAATGAAAAACAAACCTGCAGTGGAGAGGATCTGCAAACGTTTAGTGTCAGCAGTGCTCTACTCTCCCCACACCCATCCCCCACCCCGTCTGCCCAGTGGAGCAACAGTCCTTGTAATAAGTGCTTGTGTTGTTCTCCAGGAAGTGGGTGAGTGAGGTGGCTCATGCCTGTAATCCCGGGACTTTGGGAGACCAGGTAAGAGAATTTCTTGAGCCCAGGTGTGCGAGATCTCATCTCTACAAAAAATAAAAAGCTATCCAGGCATGATAGGTCATGCCTGTAGTCCTATCTACTCAGAAGGCTGAGGCAGAACAATAACCTGAACCTGGGAGGTTGAGGTTGTGGTGGCTGTGACTGTGCCACTGTACTCCAGCACCAGCAACAAAGTGAGACCTTTGATTAAAAAAATCCCGCATTGATATTGGCTCATGAATTGTAACTAATTAACATACCCCTCCACGCCAGATGTTAATAACAAGGGAAAGGAGGTGGGCTATATTTGATAGTACTTCCCTTACTTTAAAATAAGTTACCTATTTTTGTTGTTATTTATTTGTAGAGACTAGGTCTCACTAAGTTGCCCAGGCTAGTCTCCAACTCCTGGGTTCAGGCAATCCTCCCTCCTCAGGCTCCAAAATTACTGGGTCAATCCTTTTCCTACAATAATACAGTAGTTGTTCAAGGTCCAGTTATGAGTGAGACCCTATGGTACTCAGCTCTTTGTTTCTGTGAGAGATCACTCAGTATTATAAACTATAATTCCACCCAGGTTGCTGTAAAGTTCATGGTTTTGTTCTTTTTTATGGCTGCATAGTATTCCATTGCATATATGTACCACGTTTTTTTATCCAGTCCTCTTTTGATGGGCAGCACGGTTGGTTCCATGTTCTTGCTATTGTGAAAAATGCTGCGATAAACATACCAGTGCAGGAATCTTTTTCGTAGAGTGACCTAAGTTCTTCCACATATATTCCCAGTAGGGGGATTGCGGGATCATATGGAAGATCAATATTTAGAACTTTTAGGAATCACCACACTGATTTCCACAGAGGCTGTACTAGTTTACACTCACAACAACAGTGTAGAAGTGTTCCCTTTTTGCCACATACTCTCCAGTGTCTGTTTTTTTTTGAGTTATTGTTGATGGCCATTCTGACTGGGGTTAGGTGGTATCTCAGTGTAGTGTTAATTTGTATCTCTTTGATTACTAGTGAGGCTGAACATTTTTTTTTTAATTTATCTATTGGCTGCTCATATGTCTTCTTTGAGAAGTGTCAGTTCATATCTTTAGCCCACTTTGTAATGGGGCTGTTTGTTTTTTTCTTTTCAGCACATTTGAGTTTCTTGTAGATCCTTGATGTTAGGCCTTTGTCAGACCTGGAGTTGGCAAATATTTTTCCCAGTCTGTCTCCCTGCTCTTTTGATGGTTTCTTTAGCTTTGCAGAAACTTGTCAGTTTAATGAGGTCCCACTTGTCTATCTTATCTCTTATGGCATGGGCACTTTGTGTTTTGATCAGGAATTGGTTGCCAATTTCAACTTCCTTAAGAGTGACTCCTGCATTTTCTAAGGTTCTTACAGTTTGAGGTTTTACATTAAATCTGTGATCCATTGAGTTAATTTTTGTGTATGGGGATAGGTAGGAGTCCTGCTTCAATCTTCTACATGTGGTCAGTCTCTGGCTTATTTTTCAGAGACCTATTGACTGGATAGAGAATTTCCTGAGTTGATTTGTAAGGTAGTTTTTCCTACAGTGTTCCATTCTTTCTCTCTCTCTCTCTCTCTCTTCTTTCTTATTTTCCGGATGATTTCCTTGACTCTGCTTTTGGGCCATTCTACACACTTTATTTAGAAAATAATATTTTTTAATTTTCAAGAGGCTGTTCCTACTCTTTGGTTTTTCCTTTTTATCATAGCACTCTGTTCTTGTTTTTTGGATGCAGTATTGTCTTATGATTTAAAACTCACTGTAAAGAGTTTCAGTTATGTTCAATATTTACTATTTAAGCAGAGAGGTAAAACAGTAAACTACTTTATAAAGCTAGCCATCTAAAATTTTTCAGATAGAAAGTGTTCTTGTTTAAGCTGATAGGCCTTTCTTCAATTTGCTAGAAAGCACAAATACAACAATTTGTGTTTCAAAGTGTCTGTGAAAGGAACACAGTACCATTTGTTTGACAAAAATTTCTCTTGCTCGCTGTCATTCAAAAACTAGTGGTTACTTTGAATTTAGTCTAAAGTCGAAAATAAATAAAAGTCAGGGTTCTCAGAAATCCAAAAAGAAGAGAGACTGAAGAAATATCGCAATCCTTGAATTTACAAAACAGATGACATAAAATTAGTGGGAGAGAATGTTTGTACCGGCACATCTGATAAAGAATTGGTATCCAAAATAGACAAAAACTTGTACTACTCAACAGTAAAAAAACAAACAACCCAACTAAAAAATGGGCAAAGCACATGACCGACATCTCACAAAAGCAGATAGCAAACAGGCATGTGAAAAGAGGACATTGAGTGTTATCTAGGAACAGTCAGTTCAGACGACAGTAGAATGCCACTGCACACCTATTGCGGTGGGGAAAACCCAACACAATTGGGCCAGTGAGGAGGTGGAGCAGTAGAAATACATTCACTGTCAGCAAACTCCTGGGCTCAAGCAATTCTCCTGCCTTGGCCTCCCAAGCGCCCAACAGGGCAACACTTTGGAAGACAGTTTGGCAGTGTCTTAGAAGACTAATCATCCTTTTATCATATAACCCAGAGATTACATTCCCTGGTATTTACACAAATATGGTGAAAACTTATGACCCCTCAGACACTGTCACATGATTGTTTATAGCAGTCTTACCCATAGTTGCCAAACTTGTACATGAACCAGATATCCTGCAGTGGGGAATGGATGGATCAGTGGTGGCCATCACACAATGGTCTGTCATTCAGTCATTCAGCACTAAAGAAATGAGCTATTGGGACATGGAAAAGCATGAAGGAGGTTTTGATGCATGTGACTAAGTGCAAGGAGCCAGTCTAAAATAACTGCACATGTGTGATTCCAATTAGATAATGTTCAGGCAGAGGCAAAGTTGTGGAGACAGGAAACGGTTCAGTGGAGTCCTTGAGGTTATGAAGGGGTGAGCTAGTGGAGCCAGGATTTTTATTATATTTTTTATTTTGGGATCCCCAAGCCCCGAGCCATAGATGGCCTGTTAGGAAGGAAGCCACACAGCAGGAGGCGAGAGGTGGACCAGAGAGCAAAGCTTTATATTTACAGCTGCTCCCCATCACTCCCATTACTGCCTGAAACACATCTCCTGTCAGACCAGGGTGGCATTAGATTCTCACAGGGGCACAAACCCTATTGTGAACTCTGCATGTGAGGGATCTAGTTTTCTTGCTCCTTATGAGAATCTCATGCCTGCTGATCTGAGGTGGAGCCGAAGCAGTGGTGGTAGCTCTGGGAAGTGGTTGAAAATATAGATTAACATTAGTATTGAGGTATGATTGCACAGAAGCCATAACAAATTATTTGCTTGAAGACTTGTATAAAACTCTATCATTGAGTGGCAAGTGAGTTGATGTACTTCAATTGTACACCTGCATCTTATGGCAGGTTTTAAGTCAGAATGTGGCACTTATCTTAGTCTGTGCATGTCCTGTCTGCTATTTTATTTACCACTTCAGTCCTCACCGCTCTTATTTAATAGTGAGTTGTGTGATTAATTTATTGTATATTACAACTCAATAGCAAAAATAAAGTGCTCAATAAATGTCATACACTTGAGTCATCCTGAAACCATCCCCTTCTGGTTTGTGGAAAAATTACCTTCCACAAAACCAGTCCCTGATTCCAAAAATGTTGGGGACTACTGTTCTAAATAATACTATAGGATGGATGCATGTCACTATCCATTTGTGCAAAAACCAAGTGTGTGTTATGACCAAGTAAGCCAGAAGAAGTTACGCCAGTACGTTGAGTATAATTAATTATAAATTTATTAAATGCTTGAGTCAAGAGTAGGCAAACACCAGAAAAACTCCTGGCAAATTGGTGCAGTTTGTGACAAGCTTTTATAGGTAAAATTTGCAGCAGTGGCTATATAGCAACTTACTGACCATAGCATCTATTAACTAACGACTCTGCAACTAAAATGGAAACTTCGATTGTTAGTGAACTTTGATTAATTTCATGTCAGGTAGGTATAGCCAGTGTTCAGAAAGTCCCTGGAGTTCTGCCACTAAGATATAGTTTAAGGTAGTTACATAGAGACATGGAAGAAGAATCATACAATGGAGTTACCTTAGTTAGGTCACTAACAGAATATAGGAACAAACTATGAAAATATCAAAGCGTAACATTTGATTTCAGTTAACAACGCATACAATTACATGGAAGCTATGGCAAAGGAGTTCTATAAGAGTCAGTAGGCAAAGCTCAGCGTAATCTTCCCAAAGGAGACAAAGCTAGGGCCTGTGGTCATGGGAACATTACTGTAATCACACGTAGACATTGATTCTTAGGTCGGGTAGGTAACTAAGATGAAAGTTTTAAACAAAATGGAGTTGGTTAATATTATTACTTTGCTAGCCACTTGATTTATTACCTGATTTAGCTTATTTCATGTGAACCCAGGATCAGATGGGAGAAACACTTGAGCCCAGGAGTTCAAGACCAGCCTGGGCAACATAGTGAGACCTCATCTCCACAAATATAAAAAAAGTAGCTGAGCATGCTGACACATGTCTGTAGTTCTAGCTGCTTGGGAGACTGAGGTGAAAGGATCACTTGAGCCCAAGTGTTGATGCTGGGGCGAGCTGTCATTGTGCCATTGCATTCCAGCCAAGGGAACAGAGTCAGACCTTGACTTAAGAAAAAAGAAAATAGTGAACCCTAATACAAAATTGACTGTGGGTGACACTGACGTGACAATGTGGATTCACTGACTTAGTGTGTCATTCTGAAAGGGGTGCTGTTATGGGGAGAGGTATACATGGGGTGGGGGACTGTATGGCAACTCACTGTACTTGATGCCTAGTTTTGCTGTGAACTTAAAACTGCTCTTGAAATACAAGTCTATGTGACTGAAACAAAGTGACCAATTTTTAGTCCACATTTCAGACCTAATGCATTTAAATCTACATTTACCGCTTACAGCAGTCCCTGGGTGGATCACATTCTCACTTTGCTGCCCAGAACATTTCTGAAACTCCTATTTCAAAATTGTCTTTACTATAGATTAATAGCCCCGGTCTTCTCCCACTGTATTAAAAAAAATAATAATATGTGGCCATTTTAGAAAACAAAGACACTGCAGAAAGGGACAAGAAAAAAGGAAACATTTTGGTGGTCACATTCTTATTTTATTGTTTTATTTTATTTTTTTACAGAGAAGATCTTGCTATGTTCCCCAGGCTGGCCTCAATCTCCTGGGCTCAATGATCCTTCTGCCTCAAGCTTCTAAGTACTTCAGACTATATTCTTTAAGTCTTCTTACAAAACAGGACTCTAATGTGGTCTGGTAACTTTTTTTCTGTCTCTCTCTCTCTCTCTAAGAGATATTTTGCCAATAATTTTCAAAGTCATTAAACATTTTGTAAAACTTGATTTTTAATGATTGCAGTGAATGTATTATCACTTGATCACCCCTCTCTTGTTGAGTAATCCTTCTATTTGCAGGCTGCCTTTTCCAATTCACAAACACATTTTATTAGGAAATTTGCATAGTGCTTACATCCAAAATAGTCCAAAGGTGACACTAAGGAGAACTTAAAACATGGAAACTATCCCACTCCAATCCAGTGTCACTGGGGCCTTTCTCCTCTGTCCTGGAAGAGAATCTTCTTCAAGCAGTGTTAAAACAAGCCACCAGGGACATTGATGGAATCCAGAAGAATTCAAGTCATTGTCTCTGCTGTTTTTATTGATTACTATTAAATGTACAATTTACACAGAAGTGTGTGTAGGATATCCATTCGTTTTTAATAATAATAAGATAAACACCATGCCGACTAAGACCCAGAGAATCCTCTGTCTCCCAGAAGCCCCAAATGTGCCTTTCCATGGCTCTCCTCCCTTCCACCTGGGGTAATGACCATCCTGAAGTTTTTTTGTTTTTTTATATGAG
>NW_007130821.1:0-819 GCF_000164805.1 Carlito syrichta | reverse complement strand
GCACTTCTACACTGTTGGTGGGAGTGCAAACTAGTGCAACCTCAGTGGAAAACAGTGTGGCGATTCCTAAAAGCTCTAAATATTGACCTCTCATATGACCTCGCAATCTGCCTACTGGGAATATGCCCTGAAGAACTCAAATCACTCTATCAAAAAGATACCTGCACACGAATGTTTATTGCACCCTTGTTCACAATAGCAAGAACCTGGAATCAACCATGCTGTCCATCAAAAGAGGACTGTATTAAAAAAATGTGGTACATATACATGATGGAATATTACACAGCCATAAAAAAGAACAAAATCATGAATTTTGCAGCAACCTGGATGGAACTAGAGTCTATAATACTGAGTGACCTCTCAAAGAAACAAAGATCTGAGTATCAGATGTTCTCATTCATATAGTGGACCTTGAACATCTATCATAATGCTATAAGAAAAGGATTGACAGTGGTGGGAAACTATGTGGGGGAGGAAGGGGAAGAGAGGTGGTATTAACGGTAGTAAATATCTATCTGGGGATGGGGAGACACTCCTTATCAACAAGGGTGCCTGAAAAAAGCATTTTTGTATACCTAACCCTTAACTGTACCCCACAATATCAAAATAAAAAATATTGATTTAAAAAATAAAATAAATTTCTTTTGCTTATTGCCACAAAATAATTTAATGTTTTTAAAAACAAACTTTAGCTATAGCTTTTGCTATTTTAAAAATTTTAGTAGCCTCTTTTTCCCCTGTGGGGAATTTAAGGTCTTTGGGGAGGATTATTTAGGATATTCTGTCAGTACACACTCTTCAAAGCACATTTTGGTGTTC
>NW_007130820.1:0-810 GCF_000164805.1 Carlito syrichta | reverse complement strand
GGGGTCGTCCCCACCCCCCGGGCTCGCCCGAGGGCACGAAGGCGCAGGTCAGGTGGTGGCAGCGGCACCTCGAAGGACCATGTGGGTGAACCCCCTGCCTTTCTTTATGTGGTTTGTAGGACAATGGGTTTTCATTGTATACAGAGCATATTAAGTTCAAAATATTAATTGTAAGGGTATGTGTATTTCTTCTGGATGCTGTTCTCCTTGTAGACAAAACTGAAAAACTTCAGTAGATAGAGCTCTCTGCAAACAAGTAACTTTAAAATCTGAAGTTTCTATCAAATATGTTTTTTTTTTCTTTTTGAGATGAGTCTCACTCTGTCACCCAGACTGGAGTGCAGTGGCCGCTCCCAGCCACTGCAGCCTCGACCTGCTGGGCTCTGGCGATCATTCCGCCTCACCCTTCCAAGTAGCTGGAACTACAGGCACACGCTACCATGCCCGGCTCATTTTTTGATTGATTGTAGAGATGAGGTCTTGCCAAGTTGCCCAAGTGGGTCTCGAACCCGCAGGCTCAGGCAATCCACTCACCTCAGCATCCCAAAGGCATGGAATTCCAGGCTGAGTCACCAAGCACAGCTGAAATTAGTTTTTAAAATGGAAATGTTACTTTTTTCAATATGAGCAAAAATGTTTCTTGACATATGTAAAACAAGGAAAATGAGACCAATTATCAGGCGAAACCAACTTCAAGATGAATCATCTAGATGTTAAAAAATTATGAGACAACAGTAAGGTATTATAATTAGGCTCAATTACATAAAGGAAAATAAGCTCATGGCAAACCCACTCTAGGAATAGGCATGA
>NW_007130819.1:0-868 GCF_000164805.1 Carlito syrichta | reverse complement strand
GCGGTGGCAGCGGCACTTCGAAGGACCTTGTGGGTGAACCCCCTGCCTTTCTTTATGTGGTTTTTAGGACAATGGGTTTTCATTGTATACAGAGCATATTAAGTTCAAAATATTAATTGTAAGGATATGTGTATTTCTTCTGGATGCTGTTCTCCTTGTAGACAAAACTGAAAAACTTCAGTAGATAGAGCTCTCTGCAAACAAGTAACTTTAAAATCTGAAGTTTCTATCAAATATTTTTTTTTTCTTTTTGAGATGAGTCTCACTCTGTCACCCAGACTGGAGTGCAGTGGCCGCTCCCAGCCACTGCAGCCTCGACCTGCTGGGCTCCGGCGATCATTCCGCCTCACCCTTCCAAGTAGCTGGAACTACAGGCACATGCTACCACGCCCGGCTCATTTTTTGATTGATTGTAGAGATGAGGTCTTGCCAAGTTGCCCAGGTGGGTCTCGAACCCGCAGGCTCAGGCAATTCACTCACCTCAGCATCCCAAAGGCATGGAATTACAGGCTGAGTCACCGAGCACAGCTGAAATAAGTTTTTAAAATGGAAATGTTACTTTTTTTTCCATATCAGCAAAAATGTTTCTTGACATATGTAAAACAAGGAAAATGAGACCAATTATCAGGTGAAACCAACATCAAGATGAATCATCTAGATGTTAAAAAATTATGAGACAACAGTAAGGTATTATAATTAGGCTCAATTACATAAAGGAAAATAAGCTCATGGCAAACCCACTCTAGGAATAGGCATGAAAACATTTATTTATTTTATTTTATTTTATTTTATTTTTTGAGTTGGAGTCTCACTCTGTCACTCAGACTGGAGTGCAGTGGCCGCTCCTGGGCACTGCAACCTCGACCTG
>NW_007130818.1:2250-7258 GCF_000164805.1 Carlito syrichta | reverse complement strand
GTTTTCCTAACTAGACCATATTTCTCTGAATAGAGATATTATCAGGTACTTATAAATATACCAGACATTATTTATGAAGTATATGAATGAATGTTGCATAACATTTTGACATTTAAGTGTGTTTAAGCTTAAAATCACATAACCAATCCTTTGAGACTTGTAGAGTTAAAATTTTGGACCAAATCTATCCCATTTTAGACTTTTCTCAGGACTTACCAATGAGAGGGAATGGGGCCTCTTCCTTGCCAGAACTGACCCACAGCTGGTAACATTTCTCAGAGCACTTGAAAACAAAATAACTAAGCATTACAACAAATCTTTCACAGTAAATACTTGAAAAAGGACACATTTCCTCTGTGTTTCTACGTTTTCAAAAGAAAAATAAAAGCACCTGCACCAATGGAAATGCTATTAAATCCACTGTGGCCACCATATTTGAGTGAACAGTGCTAATTTCAGCAACCCCTGATCCCCACCCAGCATCCAAGACTACTACCCGAGATCTCGCCTTGTCCCTTCTGATAGGCCATGGATCTGTAAAGCCACAGTGCTATCAGTCCCTTTACTTTCTGAGTGCCCCACGCAATAAGACCCACATTTATGCTCCTTCACTAAGAAAGAAAAGTCTAATCTGCACAGTCCTGTCTTCTGCTGTCTCCGACATTTTGCAAAATGAACTCTGCCTTCACATGTCCCTGCCCAGACAAGCCTGTTCCCCAGAGGGCCGTACACCTGCATGACTCTGCTTGAGAAAAGTAAAACTCAAAGCACTGCATGCTCAGCAGCCCTGAGAAAAAGGACACAAGTGCCCAAGAGGCCTTGAGGAGATAAGATGCCAGAGTGAAGTCAGCCCACAGGCTTTCATTCACTGTGGGAGGTGAGAAGGGACAAGGACTCTAACCTGGAGAACAGGCCAGGCACGGAAAAGAGTTATCCCAAGCTGAATTATCGCCCTGCAATACTGGAAATCTCACTGGAAACAAACAAATCTAAATTTACATTTAGACTCTGCTACATTAGTTAAAGAGTCCCTCAGGAGAGGCATAAGCAAAAATATGTTTCAAATTGCGTTCTTGGTGACAAGTCCTCCTTCCTAATTAAAATCATGACCTTGTCCATATAAAGATTCCCAGGTGTGGAGACTGTCACTCTCACACACACAGCTAATAAGCTCAAAACTGTATTGCAAATAGAAAATAAGATCAAATTTTAAAAAAATTTTTAGATAAGGCTGAATTATACTGAAATGACATAAGTCAAGTGTGTGTGTGTGTGTGTGTGTGTGTGTGTGTGTGTGTGTGTCAAAAACCTTCAATTCTTCAATAAAACAGAAATATTGTGTCTGGTGAGACGAATTGCTTTTTACAAAATACAAATTTGAAATAAAATGTGTTATATTGTATTTTAAATCAATCTCCCCACCCTATTCATAAAACCACTCTCTCTCCTCCAAGTTTTAGTTATTATTAAGGCACCTCTATATTACAGTTTTAAAGCAACGCAGAAGTGTCTGCTTTCTTCAGTTCATCTAAATTCAGTTTTATTTTTTAAATGGCATTAAATTCCACTAGTACAGAAATAATGGATTCCTTGGGCCAAATTCTGGTTATGCCATGTTTTTAAAGGGCATTAGTATACCATTCAATCAAACAATATTTAAATATAACGCTTGGATGCAATGTCATAACAGCAAGAAAGTTTCACATTATTGGGAGTTTCATGCAAGGAGTCATGCAGCATAACTGCCTCCTTCAGCTTCTGTCCATCTGAATGCCACTTTCTTTAACAAAATTCTCAGTTATGTGGACTTCCCTATTTTCTCTTAAGGAACCCTCACCCTCATCCTCAAATATACCCACCTCTTCCACCAAAAAAAAAAAAACCACAACAATTTACACCAGCTCCACTAAAACACGAAGGAACAGACACTTAAAAGCAAACCAGGATGAAAGTATTGTGCACATAAATGACCCCAAATCCACAGATTCAATCAAACCTTGTCTTTTTCTTTCCCAGTTCATTAGATGCATCAGCTGTCTCATTCTCAGGACAAACATCAGGGAATATGGCTTCTTGCCAGGTGTTTTTAATTTTAAATTTACAAAAGATGTCCTTCAAGCCTAAGATTGAGTTCTTGGTTGATTATCAGGGTAAGAAGGTATGAAAGCTGAGAAACTGGGAAATATGATATTCAAAAACAATGCAGTAGAGGTGGTTGCAACTTTCTTATTATGAATTTTTCAAAAATGTTGTTTTATATGCATATAATACATACAGTAAAAATTCCTGTAGTTGTTAGCATTCTAAAATTATAGCCCAACTTCTTTATGCTATCATTTTTACTTCACACAAAATGCAACAGGATAATACAAGAAAGCACTTGTATATAAACTTATATTATAAACTAAATTTGGGGGAATAAAATATGACTTTGATGTATCTCATAAACAGCTGTCTTATGATGGAAGGTGCATGACACAAAACACGGGTATATACACACATGTATGTAAATGTACATGAATGCAAAAATCAGAGTTTTTAAAGCTTATTTTTTTCAAAATTGGTTTTTAAACAAAATGGGCTTGTAGGTAACTTACAGTTATTCCTAGCATTGGCAGTGCCTTCTTGATTACATCATTTGCTGTGTCTGAAGTTGTTACTCTAACAGTTATGAACTGTAAAATAGAAATAAGAAAATTTGAAAATAATTAACAATTATAATGCATACGCTTACACAATTAATGTCAAATTGTTATCATAACCTAAAGGCAAAGCTTGCCTCCAGGTCATGGCAAAGTAAACCAGAGGGAGAACATGAAGCCTTCATTCATTTTCATTCCTTGATCTTACAAGATGCCCGTAAAAAGAATTTCAGTAAAACAGATATTTCTCTTAAAACAAAGGGTTTGTGACACTCAGAATTTAACTATTGAGGCAAGAAGAGGAAAAGTGGGAATTTAGAGATGGCACAGGGCTGCTCCCATACTCAGCATCATGAGGCTAACTGCTGGGGGGAACATAGCATCAATAAGTGTACCCAATCTCTAACCAGGTGAAGTGGGGACCAAGGGGAGGCCCAACTTTACTCTGAGAACACAATGGTAGGGCTCAGAGCAAACACACTCAAGGATGTTAGGGGCGTCTCACACTCAAGTGCCCAGGAGGTGCAAATACTGGGCTTTCACTTGGGAGTTTAAATAGAAGTAAGGATTCTTCTATTTTAAACAAATCTATGAAGGTTCATCCACATGATTTTAAAAGTCTACCATAATGTCTTTTGTAAAGTAGTAATATATGTATTTTTTTAAATAATAGTTTCCCTGCCTTTCTTTTTTTTTTTGCTGCAACAAAATAACCTTAAAATTTGTATTTCAATATGCTCATTCGAAATGTTATCTTAACAAGCAATTTAAAAATGCAGTATTTATGTTAACATTATATGCACCAGCAGTCAAACAGCCTGACCAAACTATAAATATATAATTAAGCCTATCTGTGTCTTTGTATTCAAGTTATTTCAAGAAGAAAAAATACTAAGCCTTCTTTAAACAGTTTGCCTATGATCTTAAAACTTATGGGACATGTACACTTTAACAATCCTTTAAAACACAGACTATTATGTCCTGAGTTATCAAAACAGAAAACTACAACATGGACTATAAAAATGAAGCCATACAAATCACTACGCCCAAGAATAATGTGAGAAGTCTCAAGTGGGTATGATGATGATCTCATTTCGAGACACCAAAAATTTATTCTGTATTTACTGAGTTCTCCTTCCCTTTACTGTTCAACTGAGAGGCTCTTAATTTTCGGATACTAGACAAACTACACAGGATTATCAATTACTATCTACAGTACTACAATAAATATATAATAAACATTAATGTGACATTGAATTGTTCTCCAGGCAGTTGCAGGTTGATTTTGTCAGGAATCAGTGTGCAGGACTCTTCAAACTAGAGGGAAAAACCCAAGTCTGGCTTGTTCTGGTTAGAGGTTTGGCTTTCTATCCAATGAATTCAAACTTCTTAAATTTCTTTTAGAGGAAATCTTCACATCCACGTGGCAAAACATTTTGCTCTTCTTCTGGCCACACAGGAAAACTTCCTTCTGAGCAAGTTTCCTTAGAAGTGCCATCGGTGCAGTTAGGTACACATGTATGACCAGAGGGGTAGCCACCACCATCTTCGCCACACCCGCCTCGGGCTCTGGCTCCCACCTCCCCTCCAGCCTCCGCTTTGCTACAACCAGAGGTGCGAGGCCAGGGGTGCGGCAGGCCAGCCTGGTCCTCGACGAGAGCTCCGTGGGGGGGTGCGAGCTGCGGCGGCGCCGCAGGGGTTGTCCCTACTCCCCGGGCTCGCCCGAGGGCACGAAGGCGCAGGTCAGGTGGTGGCAGCAGCACCTCGAAGGACCATGTGGGTGAACCCCCTGCCTTTCTTTATGTGGTTTGTAGGACAATGGGTTTTCATTGTATACAGAGCATATTAAGTTCAAAATATTAATTGTAAGGGTATGTGTATTTCTTCTGGATGCTGTTCTCCTTGTAGACAAAACTGGAAAACTTCAGTAGATAGAGCTCTCTGCAAACAAGTAACTTTAAAATCTGAAGTTTCTATCAAATATGTTTTTTTTTTCTTTTTGAGATGAGTCTCACTCTGTCACCCAGACTGGAGTGCAGTGGCCGCTCCCAGCCACAGCAGCCTCGACCTGCTGGGCTCTGGCAATCATTCCGCCTCACCCTTCCAAGTAGCTGGAACTACAGGCACGTGCTACCACTCCCGGCTCATTTTTTGATTAATTGTAGAGATGAGGTCTTGCCAAGTTGCCCAGGTGGGTCTCGAACCCGCAGGCTCAGGCAATTCACTCACCTCAGCATCCCAAAGGCATGGAATTCCAGGCTGAGTCACCGAGCACAGCTGAAATAAGTTTTTAAAATGGAAATGTTACTTTTTTTTCAATATCAGCAAAAATGTTTCTTGACATATGTAAAACAAGGAAAATGAGA
>NW_007130818.1:0-2006 GCF_000164805.1 Carlito syrichta | reverse complement strand
ATTGAAATAAAATTAACAGGACCTGAGGGACCTAAGAACAATATCAACAGGTTTAAAAACTGTATCTTTTCACTCATACATGAAAGCTTAAAAAGAATAAGTTAATCTTACAGGAGTAAAAAGGAAAAAAGAGTTTGCTAGAAGCTGTTAAGGGTGTGGGGAAAGGAGATATAGGGAGAGATTTGTTAAAGAACACAAAATTACAGCTAGCTAGGAGGAATAAGCCCTAGTACTTTATAGCACTTTAGGAGAACTACAGTTAGCAAAATATATATTTTCAAGTAGCTCGAAGAGAGGATACTGAGTGTCCCCAGTACTGTTCAAGATGATGAATCTAATTACCCTGTTCTGATCATTACAGACTGTGGTATCAAAACATCAGTGTGTACCCCCAAAATATGTACAATTATGTGTCAATTAGAAATAAACTTTAAAAAGTTTGAAGATACATGTACACTGAAATCCCAGAATGTGCGAAAACAGAAAATGGGGATAAAAAGAAGTCATAAATGGTTAAAATGATGCAGATTTTGAGAAAAGATAAAATCTTGCAAATTCAGGAAGTTCACAAAATATCAAACAGAATAGATTCAATGAAAATGATGCTTTAGCAGGGCTCGGTGGCTCAGCCTGTAATCCGGCGCCTTTGGAAGGCTGAGGTGAGTGGCTTGCCTGAGCCCGCGGGTTCAAGACCCACCTGGGCAGTCGAGACCTCATCTCTACAATAAATTTTAAAAAACTAGCTGGGTGTGGTAGCACGCACCTGTAGTTTCAGTACTTGGAAGTCTGAGGCAGAAGGATTGCCAGAGCCCAGCAGGTCGAGGCTGCGGGGCCGGGAACAACCAATGCACTCCAGTCTGGGTGACAATGAGACTCCAAGTAAAAAAAAAAAAAAGAAAAGAAAATGATGTTTTTCACACATCATAGTCAACCTGCTAATAACCACAAATAAAGAAAATATCTTGAAAGTAGTAAAAAAAAATTCCCAGAGAGAGGACCAATGCTAAATTATCACAGACTATTTGTCAGAAAGTGCAGAAAAATAAAAAATATAAAAAAACAGTGAAATATCTTTAAAATGATGAAAGGAAAACAATGTTAAACAGAATTCTGTAAGTAGTGATAATATCTTTAAAGAGTAAAGACGAGATTAAGATATTTTTAAGTATTCCCAGCAATTGAGAAAGACAGAACACTCCCCAAATCTCTTTTATGAGCTAAAATCACATTAGGAGAACTATAGTTAGCAAAAATATATATTTCCAAATAGCTGTAAGACAGGATACTGAGTGTCCCCAGTACTGTTCAAGATGATGAATCTAATTACCCCAATCGGATCATTATAGACTATGGTATCAAAACATCAGTGTATACTCCATGAACACATACAAAGTAGGTAAAGAACCAGAAAAGAAAAAATAATACAGGCCAATATCCTTGAAGAACAACGATGCAAAAATTCTCAATAAGATTGTCACAAACTGGATCTAAAAACACATTTCAAAAATCATCCACCATGACCAAGTATATTTGATCCCCAGGATGCAGGGCTGGTTCAATATCTACAAGAACATAAATGCAATTAAACACACTAACAGATGTAAAAACAAGAATCATATTATTCTTTCATTAGATGCAGGAAAAGCTTTTGATAAAATCCAGAATCCCTTCTTCATAAAAACACTCAAAACATTAGGCATAGATAGAACATACCTCAAAACAGTAACAGACATCCATGATAAACCCACAGACAACATACTGCTGAATGGATAGCAATTGGAAGCATTTCCCTTGAAAACTGGAACAAGACAAGGCTGCCCTGCCCACTTTCACCTCTCCTGTTCAACATTGTATTGGAAGTCCTAGCCACAACAATTAGACAAGAGAAGGAAATCAAGGGTATCCAAATAGAAAAAGAAGAAGCTGTCAGCCCTCTTCACGAACCACATGATCCTATACTTTGAAAATCTGACAGAATATGTCAAACACTCCTTGCACTGATCACG
>NW_007130817.1:0-4923 GCF_000164805.1 Carlito syrichta | reverse complement strand
TTTAAGTCCCCAGCTATGATAGTGTTAGAGTCATATCTTTTTTTCGTTTGTTTAGTAGTTGCTTTATAAATCCTGGTGCTCCTGGGTTGGGTGCATATGTGTTTAGGATGAATATTTCGTGTTGATGGATCGAACCTTTTATCATTATATAGTGTCCTTCCATATCTTTTAAATTTTTTGATAGCTTAAAGTTTATTTTGTCTGATATTAAGATCATGACTGTTGCCTTCTTTTGTGATCTGTTCCCCTGGAAATTATTTTTCCATCCTCTGACTTCGAGTTTGTGTGCATCTGTTGTGGTGAGATGAATTTTCTGGATGCAGCACATTATTTGGTCATGTGTTTTAAATCTAGTTTGCCATTCTATGTCTTTCAGTAGTGCATTTAGTCCATTCATGTTCAGGCTGATTATTGAAATGTGAGTGTTTATCACCGTCATGAGGTTCTTATAAGGTTTTTTCTTTGTTTTCTTTTAACTTTTGGGTTGATGTATGTGTGTATTTTCAAGTTTGCAACCATGATGAGTTAGTTCTATCGTTTTCTTGGGAAGTGCGTGGTTGTTCATTTCTTTCTTTCTTCTGTGCTTAATACCTTCTGGGCTTTAAACATTATTATAAGGCTACAATAGTCAAAACAACCTGGTATTGGTACAAGAACAGGCATATAGAGCAATGGAAATTCTGGAAGAAAAACCTAAATTTTTCAACCAACTAATCTTTGACAAAGCCTCCAGCAGCAATCACTGGGGAGAGGAGAATCTAGTTAGTAAATGATGCTGGGAAAACTAACTGACTATGTGCAAAAAAAAAAAAAGAAAAGAAACAGGACCCCTACTTCACCATACACACTAAATCAACTCCAAAATGGATCAAAGACCTAAACATAAAACCTCAAATGTTAAGAATTGTAGAAAATGTAGGAGACACCCTTATGGAAATTGGAATACACAACCAATTCCTGATCAAAACTTCAAAAGCTCATGCCATAAGAGATAAGACTGACAAATGGGAGCTTATCAAACTGAAAAGCTTCTGCAAAGCAAGAGAAACCATCAAGAATTGGGGAGACAGCCCACCGAATGGGAAAAAAAATATTTGCCAAGGGCATATCTGACAAAGGGCATATCTAACATCCAGGATTGACAAGGAACTCAAATGTACTGAAAGGAAAAAAAGCAAACAGCCCCCTTAAAAAGTGGACAAAAGATATGAAATCGCCACTTCTCAAAAGAAGATATACAAGCAACCAACAGATACATGAAAAAATGCTCACCCTCACTAATCAACAGAGAAATGTAAATCAAAACCACACTGAGATAACTCCTAACCCCAGTAAGAATGGTCATTATTAATAAAACAAAAAACAACAGATGCTGGCCAGGGTGCAGAGAAAAGGAAACACTTCTACACTGTTAGTGGGGATGCAAACTAGTTCAGCCTGTATGAAAAACAATGTGATGATTCCTAGAAGAACTAGAAATTGATCTAACATATGACCCAGCAATCCCCCTTGTCAGAATATGCCCAAAGGAACTGATATCACTCTACAAAGAAGATTTGTTGCACACACATTTATTGCAGCACTATTTACAGCAGCAAAAGCAGGGACCATCCTTGCTGCCTATTGAAACTGGACTGGATGAAAAAATGTGGTACATATACACAATGGAATATTACACAACCATAAAGAAGAACAAAATCATGCACTTTGTAGTACCTTGGGTGGATTTAGAGTCTACTCAGTGATTTGTCACAGAAACAAAGAACTAAGTACAACATGTTCTTCTCATAAGCAGAGCCTGAGCATTTACCTTAATACAATGAGAAAGGGATTGGCAGTAGCCAGAAATGACCAGGAGAGGCAAGTGGGGCACATAACATCAATAAGGGTACCTGATCTCAAACCAGGTGAAGTGGGGACCAAAGGAAGGCCCAGATTTACCCGTATGATGACTACTTGTATACCTGATCCTTAATTGTACCCCACAATTTTTAAATAAAAAATGTTGAGTATGAAAAGTAAGAGGCCTTAAAATGTTATAGTGAGCACTTATTTTGGAAAGACCTAACTAAACAGCTTAAAGTTATTAAAACTTAGACTGAGTTGAATGAACTGGCAAAAATGAAAAAAACACAACATTGTTAATCATTTACAAAATTCAGCAGAGAACTAAAGTTTTGTCATGATTGGGAGCAGGAAGGGAAGTATTGCAAGTAGAAGTTATACTCATTACAGAAGAGATTCAAAGACTTTTTGTATTATAATCATAGTTTACAGTATAAGCTTGTTCAGGAGGATGACATGATCCAAGGTGTTGTTGTGTCTTTCCATGGAGGTCACAGGGAAAGGAACCATAGACTAGAATTACAAAAGCGGGGAACTGATGTAAGTTGCAAATTATATTTGTAAGAAAGTTTAGTAATAATCAATATAGTACTATAGAATCTTCAAACTTTCAGCTGGGTGTCATGGTTCATACCTATAATTCAGACACTTTGAAAGGCCAAGACAGGATGAACTCTTGAGGCTTGGATTTCAAGACCAGCTTGAGCAACATAACGAGACCCTAACTTTATGAAAAATACAAAGATTAGTCAAGTGTGGTGGCACACACCTATAGCCCAGAATGTCAAGAAACCAAGTGTCAAGAATCAAGATTTAGTTTATCTTAATAAAACAACTTCAGCCATCTGATTAGCCAAAAAAATGGGGAATAATAGAGAGTGAACGAATTAAGACTGTGAATACTTACTAAAATATCAACACTAGTTACAAAAACAAGAAATGTTGGAGTGATATATATTTTCATATATGTGTGTGATTTTTCATATATATATACTATTAATTTCCTCCTTCATTTTTTTCTTATTATTTTTCATTAAGTCATTTAGGTTGTTAATTTTACAACATACCTTTTGTGTTGCAGATTGAGAAGGGACTGTGATCTGAACTAGAAGAGAAACTAACATTGAAATATAACATTATCCAAACTGTTCAAGATTTTGTGTTTGTTTTGGGGGGAGAGAACAGTGAGACTACTTTTGTCAAGGCATCTTGTTCAGTGGAAGCATAGAGGTGTTATTTTTTTAAAGGAGTTGCAAATATAGCAAATACGGCCCGTCATCAAGTAGTGTTGTTTCATTCATTCATTGTCATATTGTAAGCTTCATGAGGAAAAAAAAAATCCTAACTCGGGTTACTATCTGTGGGAAGTTTCCATAGTCTCTCCATGTCTGCATGGTTTTTTCTGGCACTCGGGTTTCCTCTCACAAGCATCACAAGCTATGCTCCATAGTTGAATCGGAATGCCTACATGGTCCCAGTCTGACAGAGTGTGGGTCAGTGTGTGAGCATGCCTTGCAATGGAATGTGTCCTGTCAGAGGTAGTTCCTGCCTTATGCCTTGAGCTGATTCCATCCGTGAGTCTGAACTGGAATCTTTGGGCAAATAACAATCTTACTTTTATTTATTAATCTTTCTTAAATGTGTGCACTTCTTACATTTATTTCAATGTTTAACCTCAGAAGTTTCTTTTTTACCCTTTAGTAGTGTTTTCATGACCATAAATATGACATAAGAACTTAACCTTTGTTATATCAAAGGCCATGGTAAAACTGGTTTCATATTTTGTTTACTTAACCTTACAGTTTCCAAGAACCTATCAATGATTTTATGTGAGGTCTAACTGTATAGATGAGTGTCTATAAATGCTGAGTAGTCCAAGGAGAAGAATGTTGCACTCATTTTCCCATTATCTTCAGCCGAAAATTTCACTTGTATTTACTCTCCTCTGAGATGCTGCAAGTAGGAATATTAAAGCTATATTTCTCCTTTACCTCATAGCTTTCTATTATTTTCTTTCAATAGAGACAAACTAGAATAAAACTTCAAATCCAAAGAATGCAGAATAGATTTCATCAAACATTCAAAATAAAATGCCAAATTAAGGAGAACTTAAGGCAGGTATGTAAGGAGAATAAAGAAATAATAAAATGAATAAATAAAAGTTGTCCAACCACGAAAGGTCTGAGCAAATCTGAGATTCTAAGGTCATATCTGTGGCTGACTGTTGCATGCATCATGTCTACTTTTATATCATTCTCTATTAGTTCTAAGGCTAAGATGTGAGCACTGTAGTAAAATTCTAAAATGCCTTTTAAACAAGTTACTTTCTTTCCCAAATCAATTGTTGATGCCACATTTTCCTTAAGGCATCCTTCATCTCCATGTTTGTCAGTGTGTAGATTAACAGGTTGAGCATGGGGGCAATGATGGTATGGACAAGAGCAAAAACACTCTGTTTTCTGGAAAAGTTATGGCTGGTCTAATGTAAATAAAGAGGACAAGCTCAAAAAATAGGATGAAAACTTATGTGGGAACTGCACGTTGAAAGAGCTTTGGTACAGCTCTCTGCTGGGTAAACCCTGATGGTGTATAACATTAGAAATTAAGGTACCATCAAAATCACAGAAGTCACCAAAGCAATCAGGCCTGAATTAATAGTTACCAAGAGACTATGTATGTATCAGTGCAAGCCAATTTCAGCAGAGGATACACATCACAGAAGTAGTGATCTCTCTCATTAGGACCACAGAATGGTAAGAAGATGGTGAGAAGAAACTGCCTGGAACAGTAAATCTTCCAGAACAACAAGCTATGATGTTGTGTTATACCTCTGCCTGTTCATGATGGTGGGATAGTGCAAGGACTTGCAGATGGCCACATAGTGATCATCAGCCATCCCTTTGAGCATGACGATCTCTATGGCTCTAAACATGTGAATGATAAGTAACTTTATCAGGCCTTGATTATAGAAAATGGTCTTCCTATCTTCTAGGAAGTCAGCCATTAGTTTGGAGATCACTGGCATTGTGTAGCTACGGTCAGAGAATAAGAAGTAATTGAGGAAAACAAACACATGAG
>NW_007130816.1:0-6443 GCF_000164805.1 Carlito syrichta | reverse complement strand
AGTTGAATCGGAATGTCTACATGGTCCCAGTCTGACAGAGTGTGGGTCAGTGTGTGAGCATGCCTTGCAATGGAATGTGTCCTGTCAGAGGTAGTTCCTGCCTTCTGCCTTGAGCTGATTCCATCCGTGAGTCTGAACTGGAATCTTTGGGCAAATAACAATCTTACTTTTATTTATTAATCTTTCTTAAATGTGTGCACTTTTTACATTTATTTCAATGTTTAACCTCAGAAGTTTCTTTTTTACCCTTTAGTAGTGTTTTCATGACCATAAATATGACATAAGAACTTAACCTTTGTTATATCAAAGGCCATGGTAAAACTGGTTTCATATTTTGTTTACTTAACCTTACAGTTTCCAAGAACCTATCAGTGATTTTGTGTGAGGGCTAACTGTATAGAAGAGTGTCTATAAATGCTGAGTAGTCCAAGGAGTTGAATGTTGCACTCATTTTCCCATTATCTTCAGCCGAAAATTTCACTTGTATTTACTCTCCTCTGAGATGCTGCAAGTAGGAATATTAAAGCTATATTTCTCCTTTACCTCATAGCTTTCTATTATTTTCTTTCAATAGAGACAAAGTAGAATAAAACTTCAAATCCAAAGAATGCAGAATAGATTTCATCAAACATTCAAAATAAAATGCCAAATTAAGGAGAACTTAAGGCAGGTATGTAAGGAGAATAAAGAAATAATAAAATGAATAAATAAAAGTTGTCCAACCATGAAAGGTCTGAGCAAATCTGAGATTCTAAGGTCACATCTGTGGCTGACTGTTGCATGCATCATATCTACTTTTATATCATTCTCTATTAGTTCTAAGGCTAAGATGTGAGCACTGTAGTAAAATTCTAAAATGCCTTTTAAACAAGTTACTTTCTTTCCCAAATCAATTGTTGATGCCACATTTTCCTTAAAGCGTCCTTCATCTCCATGTTTGTCAGTGTGTAGATTAACAGGTTGAGCATGGGGACAATGATGGTATGGACAAGAGCAAAAACACTCTGTTTTCTGGAAAAGTTATGACTGGTCTAATATAAATAAAGAGGACAAGCTCAAAAAATAGGATGAAAACTTATGTGGGAACTGCACGTTGAAAGAGCTTTGGTACAGCTCTCTGCTGGGTAAACCCTGATGGTGTATAACATTAGAAATTAAGGTACCATCAAAATCACAGAAGTCACCAAAGCAATCAGGCCTGAATTAATAGTTACCAAGAGACTATGTATGTATCAGTGCAAGCCAATTTCAGCAGAGGATACACATCACAGAAGTAGTGATCTCTCTCATTAGGACCACAGAATGGTAAGAAGATGGTGAGAAGAAACTGCCTGGAACAGTAAATCTTCCAGAACAACAAGCTATGATGTTGTGTTATACCTCTGCCTGTTCATGATGGTGGGATAGTGCAAGGACTTGCAGATGGCCACATAGTGATCATCAGCCATCCCTTTGAGCATGACGATCTCTATGGCTCTAAACATGTGAATGATAAGTAACTTTATCAGGCCTTGATTATAGAAAATGGTCTTCCTATCTTCTAGGAAGTCAGCCATTAGTTTGGAGATCACTGGCATTGTGTAGCTACGGTCAGAGAATAAGAAGTAATTGAGGAAAACAAACACATGAGTTAGTCAGTTAGCTGAGTGCATGTGATAGAAATCATCATGAGCAAATTTCCCATCCAAATAGCAAAGTAGCAAAATTAAAATAACACAAAGCAGAGTACTTCAGTTTTCTTATTTGGAGAAAGTCCCAGGCGAATAATATGGTGACATTGTTCCTATTTTCCATGGACCAGTGCAGGAAGAGATGAATAACAGCCACCGGAAAAGACATAGTGCATAAGTCAGTGTCTGAAATGTCAGGGAGAATATTGATGATGACACTAATAATATGAAACTATGTTTAATACATATGATTCCAGAATTTCAGAAAATAAAAAACCTGATATTTAATAAACGTGTGTTTATTTTTTTCTGATTAGTCTTATGCTAATTTCTATAAGTCATTGTTTCAGGACATTATGACAGTAGTAAAAATGGATGCATTCAATCAGTTTTAAAATATTAAAAGATGATTAGTTGTCAAGTAATTCCCAGTACGCAATTATGTCCTTACAAAGGACATAGCTCTGAATGCTTACAAGCTCAAATTTTGTTAAGGATGACAGTGTAAGTCATACATTATATATATATATTTTTTTTTTACAAATGTAAAGTTTAACAGTGGTCATCTCAAAATCATCTTAGAATGAGTTAGGAACTGAAATTACAAATTAATATAGATAGATGGACAGATAGATAAATAGATAGATAAACATAGAAGACAAAAACTCTCAGCAAGAAGCCCATGCATTTGACCAGCGTAATATTTTGATTGCTTGTTTGCCTTTTCCTTATCTATTATTGATACAGTAAAATGCTGATATTTGATAACAGAAGTCTATCTGTGTAGGGCTTCAGTTGCAATCACATATTTAAGTGAGCCACAGACTAAGCAGTAGTTAAGACCAGCAAAGAGGAGCAAAAGACAGTTTACCTGGTTATTTTTCCTCTTGACTTTAATACAGTATTTTCAGGTCTATTTTTTCTCAGTTTTTTTAATTGGAGCCTACATTGTTGTCTTCTGTTTTGTCCAACTTATGCCTCTAGCCAAAACCTATAAAGAAACATGAAAAATAACAGATCGAAGAAAAAGATTTTTGGAAGTTTATGGGAAAAGATTTATGTGTAGACAGAGTTGGCACCATGAGTTCTATTACCTAATTATATTAGAGTGTGCAAATTTGGGTACCAGTCACTTTATCTCTGAATTACAGTTGTCTTATTTACAGAAAAGCAGAATTTAAAATGGAGAAAAACACAGAGAAATTTAAAAAGACCACAAAAAGTTGTATTATTTACAAAATGGAGAAACCAACCTGGGCATTATAAAATCATTTAAGCAGAAAGGAAACTTAGAGATTCACTAGTCAAATCCCCTAGCTCTAAATGGAAGGAATTTTAATTAAAAGTCAAATATAGACTGAATAAAGTAGTTTGAATATTTATCATCCCAGAAATATTAAATCTATAGAATTTGATTTATGAAAATCTAGGCAGTGTATTTGGGGTTGCAGAGCTTCTGATAATTTAGTTTGAACCTCAGAGCTGTTGATAAAACAACATAATTGTTCATCAAATAGCCTAATTGTCTTTACTATAAATTTGTTCCCAAGAAGCTTCAATTTTATTATGTTTTCTTAAAATTTGTGATGCCTGCTCTACCAAAATCTTGTAGCTATTTTTTCCATAAATTTATTTTTAAATTCCCTGTTCATCTCTCACTTTTACAGATTCAGTGAATTGTTTAACCTTCCAAATTAAACACACAAAAAACATGGTAATGAAAATGAAGCCTTAAAATGAATAAACTTTGTGATATTGTAGTTTCAAGATTTAGAATTAACCTAGAGACAAGTCACTGAGCAGTAATTTTTCTCCACATGCATCAATTTATACCATACAGGGAGAACCAAAAATAACCGGAATTTATTTATTTGACAGTTGTGTATTTATTCTCACATGTTCAGTCATCTTCAAAGTACTGTCCATCTGATGCAGCATATCGATAAAGATGCTTTTTCCACTGCTCAGAATAGTTTTTGAACTCATCTGCTTTGATGTCTTTTGGTGCTTCTGCCCATTTTGTTTCCCTTCTTCCATATTAGCAAGACATTTCCCTTTGAGGACTTCTTCATCTAGGGAAGCAAAAAGAAGGCACTGGAGGTGAGAGCTGGTGAACGGGGAAAGTGGGGCAGAGGGTTGTGAGTGTTTGGTCAGAAACTGCCGAGCGCTTAGCACAGTGAGGGTGGCAGGTTGTTCCCGTAAATAACCTATCACGAAACAGGAAAAAATGCATTATGAGACTCTCCAAAGGAGTCACTGAAGCTGAACGCAGCTTCTCACAACAATGCTTGCTGGCACACTGATGCTGCTGGGTTCCTAGAACACTTAGTGGGAGGAGCCTGTACTACAAAGGGCACACCCTCCAAAAGTTAATTCCAGTTGTCTCTGGGTCCACCTTGTAGGATATAATATATTCATATTATAGACATACTATAAGAATATAACATATACATAGGTGAAGAAATTTCTTTATCTGTGAATTTAAAAGTCTACCTTTATTTTAAAGTGATATTTAAAGTTCTAGTCTGAATAATTCTTAAATTGTTTGTTCATATAAACAGAAATAACCAAAACCATTGTTTTAATTATATGCACAGAGATAAAAATCTAACTGAATTATTTTCCCTCAAAAAACTAAAATGAACAAACAAAAACTATGGTTTATACACAAGATGAACCATAGTCCCTTTTCTAAAAAAACTCAGGCTGTTAGAACATTCAAGGAAAGCCAAACGATCATTCAGCCTTCATTTATTGATAAGAGTTACTTTTTCTACTAACTAACACCATCTAGTCAGAAGAAAAGCAGTCTTCCTAAATACTTGTCTGAGTTTCCAGTTGCTGCATTCTCAAGGCCAAAGTTAAGGCTTTATTTCGCATTTTTAGCAATTCTCCATTTCCATTTCAACTCCCTCATACACTTGTGGTTTACTATATATAAACTGCCACCTATATTTCTAGCCTCTTAATTTTAGAGTTTGAGATGTCTGGTTTCTATTTTGCTACCCAAACATCAATTTTAAGTGTTAAGTCATCATTTCATTTTCTTCAACACTGTAACATTTGAGAAATGATTTCCCTCCATATGAATCAGAGTGTAAGAATACTATTTTGGAAATTTAAAAATTAATTAAGGCTTTCCTGATAAAGTAGATGCAAACCATCAAACTAGTATTTAGCAAACCAGAAGTTAAAATCAGAAGTTTTGGAGCCTAGAGGCAGAGTTCATAAGTAAAACATGTAGAACAAAAGTAACAGAATAAATATAATGTGAAAAATCTTAATTTTAGCATAATCATTTTATTCTTTATGTGCAAATCATATAGCCTCCGAAGTTACTGGCCTCAAACCATTTAATCTCTTCTAACTTTGATAAGTAGATGATAGAAATGGAATAATACATTAAGTCAAACTCTCTAAATCCATAAAGATATAGGTAATAAACAGAAACTACATATTAAGTCAGCTTCTCTGTCCTACAAATGTAGCCCATTTGTAACGAGCAAGAGGGTCACGGCTCATGCACTTGAGTAAAAAGCACTGAATCTCCTCTTGTTCTGAAACATCAGCAATGCAGTTACAGCCACAACAGCCCCTCTGCAAGAACAATGGGGTAGGTAAGGAGTGAGCATGGTTCATTTTCTAGCCTAGTTCTTCTCTCATATTAGGAACTTATGCTTACTTTTTTCTGTTTCAGGTCTGTAAAGTCATGAATCTAATCTTGATGTATAGTTAAGATTTTGCATGACCATTGATCTCTCTACCTTTGCCAAAAGTAAATTGTCGTACAATCTATACACATAATGAAGTGAAACTACTTGGGTTGTATTCTGGCTTTGCTCTGAGTAAGTTGTTTATAAAAACCCCTAGCAAATAATTCTTATGTTCCCTGACAATTTGAGCATTCCCATGAGCCTAATATTCTTTTAAGCATCTTACATAACTTTCTAAATCCTTACAATAACTCTCATAAGCAAATATTAGTGTATATTTGCAAAAGAAGAACCTGAATCACAGCAAAATTAAATAATTAGTCTGAGGCCCTAGACCTAATAAGTACTGGAGTCAAGATCTACAACACATATACCCCACTTGACAATACGTTTAAGATTTTATCTACTGAACATAATTCTTAGTACATAATGTATAATCAATAAATATTTGATACTACTATTACTTTAAAAAGGTCTCAATGATGCAGATATCTCAATTTTTAATCTATGCCAAAGCAAATTTTAATATATGTTCTTAAGTTATATGATCCTACATCCCTCAAATACAAAGAGGCTGCCTTATACTCTCCTTGAAATATTGGAAAGTATTTACACGAATTAAATTTTGAATTCTAGCCATCACTCCCTGTTCTACATGATTTGGACCATGTAATGCTTTTTCTCTGGCCATTGTATTGCTGATGAGTACATTTATTTCCAGCTATGTTGAGAGAGTTAACTGGATAAAGTACACGAAAGTGTTACCAGTCAATCTTAGGGGCTCAATAACAAACTGTTACCATGCTTGTATTATTTATATCTCTTATCAAATCCAGACTACCATTTATTTAAACAACAACAAGTAATTGTCAAATAATTAAAAGAAATAACTTTAATGATTTAAAATAGTATATGAATAAATAAATTATTCAATCATTGAAATCCTTACCATATAATCACTACAGACAACAAGGGCATGCTACAAAGTAAATAGAGAGAAGGTAAACACAGACTCAATTATGAGATAATTTTATTTGGGGTGTGCGTGTGTGTGTGTGTG
>NW_007130815.1:0-3266 GCF_000164805.1 Carlito syrichta | reverse complement strand
CAAAGTACTGTCCCGTCTGATGCAGCTTATCGATAAAGATGCTTTTTCCACTGCTCAGAATGGTTTTTGAACTCATCTGCTTTGATGTCTTTCGGTGCTTCTGCCCATTTTGTTTCCCTTCTTCCATATTAGCAAGACATTTCCCTTTAAGGACTTCTTCATCTAGGGAAGCAAAAAGAAGGCACTGGAGGTGAGAGCTGGTGAACGGGGAAAGTGGGGCAGAGGGTTGTGAGTGTTTGGTCAAAAACTGCCGAGCGCTTAGCACAGTGAGGGTGGCAGGTTGTTCCCGTAAATAACCTATCACGAAACAGGAAAAAATGCATTATGAGACTCTCCAAAGGAGTCACTGAAGCTGAACGCAGCTTCTCACAACAATGCTTGCTGGCACACTGATGCTGCTGGGTTCCTAGAACACTTAGTGGGAGGAGCCTGTACTACAAAGGGCACACCCTCCAAAAGTTAATTCCAGTTGTCTCTGGGTCCACCTTGTAGGATATAATATATTCATACTATAGACATACTATAAGAATATAACATATACATAGGTGAAGAAATTTCTTTATCTGTGAATTTAAAAGTCTACCTTTATTTTAAAGTGATATTTAAAGTTCTAGTCTGAATAATTCTTAAATTGTTTGTTCATATAAACAGAAATAACCGAAACCATTGTTTTAATTATAATGGCAGAAGATAAAAATCTAACTGAATTATTTTCCCTCAAAAAACTAAAATGAACAAACAAAAACTATGGTTTATACACAAGATGAACCATAGTCCCTTTTCTAAAAAAACTCAGGCTGTTAGAACATTCAAGGAAAGCCAAACGATCATTCAGCCTTCATTTATTGATAAGAGTTACTTTTTCTACTAACTAACACCATCTAGTCAGAAGAAAAGCAGTCTTCCTAAATACTTGTCTGAGTTTCCAGTTGCTGCATTCTCAAGGCCAAAGTTAAGGCTTTATTTCGCATTTTTAGCAATTCTCCATTTCCATTTCAACTCCCTCATACACTTGTGGTTTACTATATATAAACTGCCACCTATATTTCTAGCCTCTTAATTTTAGAGTTTGAGATGTCTGGTTTCTATTTTGCTACCCAAACATCAATTTTAAGTGTTAAGTCATCATTTCATTTTCTTCAACACTGTAACATTTGAGAAATGATTTCCCTCCATATGAATCAGAGTGTAAGAATACTATTTTGGAAATTTAAAAATTAATTAAGGCTTTCCTGATAAAGTAGATGCAAACCATCAAACTAGTATTTAGCAAACCAGAAGTTAAAATCAGAAGTTTTGGAGCCTAGAGGCAGAGTTCATAAGTAAAACATGTAGAACAAAAGTAACAGAATAAATATAATGTGAAAAATCTTAATTTTAGCATAATCATTTTATTCTTTATGTGCAAATCATATAGCCTCCGAAGTTACTGGCCTCAAACCATTTAATCTCTTCTAACTTTGATAAGTAGATGATAGAAATGGAATAATACATTAAGTCAAACTCTCTAAATCCATAAAGATATAGGTAATAAACAGAAACTACATATTAAGTCAGCTTCTCTGTCCTACAAATGTAGCCCATTTGTAACGAGCAAGAGGGTCACGGCTCATGCACTTGAGTAAAAAGCACTGAATCTCCTCTTGTTCTGAAACATCAGCAATGCAGTTACAGCCACAACAGCCCCTCTGCAAGAACAATGGGCTAGGTAAGGAGTGAGCATGGTTCATTTTCTAGCCTAGTTCTTCTCTCATATTAGGAACTTATGCTTACTTTTTCTGTTTCAGGTCTGTAAAGTCATGAATCTAATCTTGATGTATAGTTAAGATTTTGCATAACCATTGATCTCTCTACCTTTGCCAAAAGTAAATTGTCGTACAATCTATACACATAATGAAGTGAAACTACTTGGGTTGTATTCTGGCTTTGCTCTGAGTAAGTTGTTTATAAAAACCCCTAGCACGTCAAATAATTCTTATGTTCCCTGACAATTTGAGCATTCCCATGAGCCTAATATTCTTCTAAGCATCTTACATAACTTTCTAAATCCTTACAATAACTCTCATAAGCAAATATTAGTGTATATTTGCAAAAGAAGAACCTGAATCACAGCAAAATTAAATAATTAGTCTGAGGCCCTAGACCTAATAAGTACTGGAGTCAAGATCTACAACACATATACCCCACTTGACAATACGTTTAAGATTTTATCTACTGAACATAATTCTTAGTACATAATGTATAATCAATAAATATTTGATACTACTATTACTTTAAAAAGGTCTCAATGATGCAGATATCTCAATTTTTAATCTATGCCAAAGCAAATTTTAATATATGTTCTTAAGTTATATGATCCTACATCCCTCAAATACAAAGAGGCTGCCTTATACTCTCCTTGAAATATTGGAAAGTATTTACACGAATTAAATTTTGAATTCTAGCCATCACTCCCTGTTCTACATGATTTGGACCATGTAATGCTTTTTCTCTGGCCATTGTATTGCTGATGAGTACATTTATTTCCAGCTATGTTGAGAGAGTTAACTGGATAAAGTACACGAAAGTGTTACCAGTCAATCTTAGGGGTTCAATAACAAACTGTTACCATGCTTGTATTATTTATATCTCTTATCAAATCCAGACTACCATTTATTTAAACAACAACAAGTAATTGTCAAATAATTAAAAGAAATAACTTTAATGATTTAAAATAGTATATGAATAAATAAATTATTCAATCATTGAAATCCTTACCATATAATCACTACAGACAACAAGGGCATGCTACAAAGTAAATAGAGAGAAGGTAAACACAGACTCAATTATGAGATAATTTTATTTGGGGTGTGCGTGTGTGTGTGTGTGTGTGTGTGTGTGTGTGTGTGTGTGTGTGTGTGTGTGTGTGTGTGGTCTTGCCTAGAGTATGTTTGGTAAAGTTACTACTTGGGCTGTATTTTAATTTTGTATGTATGTGTGTGGGTTTTTTTTTTTTTTTTTTTGAGTGGGTAGTGCAAGGATCTTATTCTTTTGTTTGGGTTCTTCTCACTTTCATGGTAACCTATAAATCACAGTTTTTCTTAATACTTTGTTGACATTCTACTAGAAGTTGTAATATTGTTTTCTTATTTGTAATTTGCTACACAGCTAAGTATATTTAGCTGTTACTATCTACTTATCCATTTATAACGTCAAATCACACTTTCACTGGACAAGTCCTTAAATCTATTGCTGCCCTAAGGTCAAAACAAATTAGTCTGTCAAGT
>NW_007130814.1:0-4073 GCF_000164805.1 Carlito syrichta | reverse complement strand
GTTGTCTTATTTACAGAAAAGCAGAATTTAAAATGGAGAAAAACACAGAGAAATTTAAAAAGACCACAAAAAGTTGTATTATTTACAAAATGGAGAAACCAACCTGGGCATTATAAAATCATTTAAGCAGAAAGGAAACTTAGAGATTCACTAGTCAAATCCCCTAGCTCTAAAAGGAAGGAATTTTAATTAAAAGTCAAACATAGACTGAATAAAGTAGTTTGAATATCTTTATCATCCCAGAAATATTAAATCTATAGGATTTGATTTATGAAAATCTAGGCAGTGTATTTGGGGTTGCCAGAGCTTCTGATAATTTAGTTTGAACCTCAGAGCTGTTGATAAAACAACATAATTGTTCATCAAATAGCCTAATTGTCTTTACTATAAATTTGATCCCAAGAAGCTTCAATTTTATTCTGTTTTCTTAAAATTTGTGATGCCTGCTCTACCAAAATCTTGTAGCTATTTTTTCCATAAATTTATTTTTAAATTCCCTGTTCATTTCTCACTTTTACAGATTTGGTGAATTGTTTAACCTTCCAAATTAAACACACAAAAAACATGGTAATGAAAATGAAGCCTTAAAATGAATAAACTTTGTGATATTGTAGTTTCAAGATTTAGAATTAACCTAGAGACAAGTCACTGAGCAGTAATTTTTCTCCACATGCATCAATTTATACCATACAGGGAGAACCAAAAATAACCGGAATTTATTTATTTGACAGTTGTGTATTTATTCTCACATGTTCAGTCATCTTCAAAGTACTGTCCATCTGATGCAGCATATCGATAAAGATGCTTTTTCCACTGCTCAGAATAGTTTTTGAACTCTTCTGCTTTGATGTCTTTTGGTGCTTCTGCCCATTTTGTTTCCCTTCTTCCATATTAGCAAGACATTTCCCTTTGAGGACTTCTTCATCTAGGGAAGCAAAAAGAAGGCACTGGAGGTGAGAGCTGGTGAACGGGGAAAGTGGGGCAGAGGGTTGTGAGTGTTTGGTCAGAAACTGCCGAGCGCTTAGCACAGTGAGGGTGGCAGGTTGTTCCCGTAAATAACCTATCACGAAACAGGAAAAAATGCATTATGAGACTCTCCAAAGGAGTCACTGAAGCTGAACGCAGCTTCTCACAACAATGCTTGCTGGCACACTGATGCTGCTGGGTTCCTAGAACACTTAGTGGGAGGAGCCTGTACTACAAAGGGCACACCCTCCAAAAGTTAATTCCAGTTGTCTCTGGGTCCACCTTGTAGGATATAATATATTCATACTATAGACATACTATAAGAATATAACATATACATAGGTGAAGAAATTTCTTTATCTGTGAATTTAAAAGTCTACCTTTATTTTAAAGTGATATTTAAAGTTCTAGTCTGAATAATTCTTAAATTGTTTGTTCATATAAACAGAAATAACCGAAACCATTGTTTTAATTATATGCACAGAGATAAAAATCTAACTGAATTATTTTCCCTCAAAAAACTAAAATGAACAAACAAAAACTATGGTTTATACACAAGATGAACCATAGTCCCTTTTCTAAAAAAACCTCAGGCTGTTAGAACATTCAAGGAAAGCCAAACGATCATTCAGCCTTCATTTATTGATAAGAGTTACTTTTTCTACTAACTAACACCATCTAGTCAGATGAAAAGCAGTCTTCCTAAATACTTGTCTGAGTTTCCAGTTGCTGCATTCTCAAGGCCAAAGTTAACGCTTTATTTCGCATTTTTAGCAATTCTCCATTTCCATTTCAACTCCCTCATACACTTGTGGTTTACTATATATAAACTGCCACCTATATTTCTAGCCTCTTAATTTTAGAGTTTGAGATGTCTGGTTTCTATTTTGCTACCCAAACATCAATTTTAAGTGTTAAGTCATCATTTCATTTTCTTCAACACTGTAACATTTGAGAAATGATTTCCCTCCATATGAATCAGAGTGTAAGAATACTATTTTGGAAATTTAAAAATTAATTAAGGCTTTCCTGATAAAGTAGATGCAAACCATCAAACTAGTATTTAGCAAACCAGAAGTTAAAATCAGAAGTTTTGGAGCCTAGAGGCAGAGTTCATAAGTAAAACATGTAGAACAAAAGTAACAGAATAAATATAATGTGAAAAATCTTAATTTTAGCATAATCATTTTATTCTTTATGTGCAAATCATATAGCCTCCGAAGTTACTGGCCTCAAACCATTTAATCTCTTCTAACTTTGATAAGTAGATGATAGAAATGGAATAATACATTAAGTCAAACTCTCTAAATCCATAAAGATATAGGTAATAAACAGAAACTACATATTAAGTCAGCTTCTCTGTCCTACAAATGTAGCCCATTTGTAACGAGCAAGAGGGTCACGGCTCATGCACTTGAGTAAAAAGCACTGAATCTCCTCTTGTTCTGAAACATCAGCAATGCAGTTACAGCCACAACAGCCCCTCTGCAAGAACAATGGGCTAGGTAAGGAGTGAGCATGGTTCATTTTCTAGCCTAGTTCTTCTCTCATATTAGGAACTTATGCTTACTTTTTCTGTTTCAGGTCTGTAAAGTCATGAATCTAATCTTGATGTATAGTTAAGATTTTGCATAACCATTGATCTCTCTACCTTTGCCAAAAGTAAATTGTCGTACAATCTATACACATAATGAAGTGAAACTACTTGGGTTGTATTCTGGCTTTGCTCTGAGTAAGTTGTTTATAAAAACCCCTAGCACGTCAAATAATTCTTATGTTCCCTGACAATTTGAGCATTCCCATGAGCCTAATATTCTTCTAAGCATCTTACATAACTTTCTAAATCCTTACAATAACTCTCATAAGCAAATATTAGTGTATATTTGCAAAAGAAGAACCTGAATCACAGCAAAATTAAATAATTAGTCTGAGGCCCTAGACCTAATAAGTACTGGAGTCAAGATCTACAACACATATACCCCACTTGACAATACGTTTAAGATTTTATCTACTGAACATAATTCTTAGTACATAATGTATAATCAATAAATATTTGATACTACTATTACTTTAAAAAGGTCTCAATGATGCAGATATCTCAATTTTTAATCTATGCCAAAGCAAATTTTAATATATGTTCTTAAGTTATATGATCCTACATCCCTCAAATACAAAGAGGCTGCCTTATACTCTCCTTGAAATATTGGAAAGTATTTACACGAATTAAATTTTGAATTCTAGCCATCACTCCCTGTTCTACATGATTTGGACCATGTAATGCTTTTTCTCTGGCCATTGTATTGCTGATGAGTACATTTATTTCCAGCTATGTTGAGAGAGTTAACTGGATAAAGTACACGAAAGTGTTACCAGTCAATCTTAGGGGTTCAATAACAAACTGTTACCATGCTTGTATTATTTATATCTCTTATCAAATCCAGACTACCATTTATTTAAACAACAACAAGTAATTGTCAAATAATTAAAAGAAATAACTTTAATGATTTAAAATAGTATATGAATAAATAAATTATTCAATCATTGAAATCCTTACCATATAATCACTACAGACAACAAGGGCATGCTACAAAGTAAATAGAGAGAAGGTAAACACAGACTCAATTATGAGATAATTTTATTTGGGGTGTGCGTGTGTGTGTGTGTGTGTGTGTGTGTGTGTGTGTGTGTGTGTGTGTGTGTGTGTGTGTGGTCTTGCCTAGAGTGTGTTTGGTAAAGTTACTACTTGGGCTGTATTTTAATTTTGTATGTATGTGTGTGGGTTTTTTTTTTTTTTTTTGAGTGGGTAGTGCAAGGATCTTATTCTTTTGTTTGGGTTCTTCTCACTTTCATGGTAACCTATAAATCACAGTTTTTCTTAATACTTTGTTGACATTCTACTAGAAGTTGTAATATTGTTTTCTTATTTGTAATTTGCTACACAGCTAAGTATATTTAGCTGTTACTATCTACTTATCCATTTATAACGTCAAATCACACTTTCACTGGACAAGTCCTTAAATCTATTGCTGCCCTAAGGTCAAAACAAATTAGTCTGTCAAGTTCAGAGAAGATGCCTGTATTTCACTTTGACTTCCTGCCAATCTGCT
>NW_007130813.1:0-2894 GCF_000164805.1 Carlito syrichta | reverse complement strand
AGTATGTTTGGTAAAGTTACTACTTTGGGCTGTATTTTAATTTTGTATGTATGTGTGTGGGTTTATTTATTTTTTTTTTTGAGTGGGTAGTGCAAGGATCTTATTCTTTTGTTTGGGTTCTTCTCACTTTCATGGTAACCTATAAATCACAGTTTTTCTTAATACTTTGTTGACATTCTACTAGAAGTTGTAATATTGTTTTCTTATTTGTAATTTGCTACACAGCTAAGTATATTTAGCTGTTACTATCTACTTATCCATTTATAACGTCAAATCACACTTTCACTGGACAAGTCCTTAAATCTATTGCTGCCCTAAAGTCAAAACAAATTAGTCTGTCAAGTTCAGAGAAGATGCCTGTATTTCACTTTGACTTCCTGCCAATCTGCTTCTATACAAAGTAGGCAATAATGTATGTAACAGATTCCACACATTAAAGTCAGGATAACAGCAAGGCAGAAATGATGCACCTTGCATGTTCTGCTTCATTTGTTCTCAATCCATTCCTGCTTCTTGTGTTTTCTCTGTTTTCTCTGTTTTCCTCATTGAAATTCTGGTCATTCCTCTCCTGTTCACATTATTTCATTTCAGCTTCTTTGTGTGTGTGTATGTGTGTTTTTGTTACTCTTTCTTTTTTTAAAATTTCAGTAGCTTTGAGGGATACAAATAGTTTTGGGCTGGGATTTAAGAGTAGCCACCACCCCCACTTGTGCACATTGTATCCAATAGGTGATTTGTTTGTGCCTCCCACCCTTCTTCCATTCCCCTTCTGAGTCTCCGCTGTCCACCATACCATTCTCTGTGTCTTTGAATGTCTTTACTTTAGCTGCCACTTAGAAGTGAGAACATGTGGTGGTTCATTTCTGTTTCTGAGTTAGTTCACTTAGGATGATATTCTTCAATTTCACCCAAGTTGCTGCAAAAGACATGATTTCATTCTTTTTGATAAGCTGAATAGTATTCCATAGTGCGTATATACCACATTTTCATTATCCATTAGTCAGTTGATGGGCATTGGGTTGTTTCCACATCATAGCAGTTGTGAATTGTGCTGTGATATGCATATGGGGCCAGGTTTCTTTCTTATGTAAGAACCTCTGTTCCTTAGAGTAGATACCTATGAGTGGGGTTGCTGGAACAAATGGTAGACCCACTTTTAGTTGTTTGTATAGCCTCCATATTGCTTTTCATACTAATGTAGCTTTTGGACTAATTTACATTCCCGGAAATAGTGTTTAAGTGCTCTCTTTTCTCTGTATCTGTGCAAGCAACTATTTAAAAAAAAAAAAAATTTAGTAATGACCATTCTGACTCGTGTAAGGTGGTGTCTTATTGTGTTTTAATTTGCATTTCCCTGATAATGAGTGATATTTAGCATTTTTTCATATGTTTGTTGTCCATTTATATGTCATATTTTGAGAGATGTCTGTTCATGTGGTTTGCCCACTTTTTTAGGGGTTATTTAGTTTTTTCTTTTTTTATAATCAATATTTTTTATTATGATATTGTGGGGTACAGTTAAGGGTTAGGTATACAAATACGTTTCGTTCAGGCACCCTTGTTGATAAGAGGTGTTTCCCCATTCCCAGACAGATATTTACTACCGTTAATATCATCTCCCTCCCACCGTTCCATAGTTTCCCAATACTGTCAGTCATTTTCTTATAGTATTACATTGACTGTTCAAGGTTCACTATATGAGTGAGAACATGTCATACTTGGATCTTTGTTTCTGTGAGAGGTCACTCAGTATTATACACTATAGTTCCATCCAGGTTGCTGCGAAATTCATGATTTTGTTCTTTTATTATGGCTACATAGTATTCCATCGTGTATATGTACCATAATTTTTTTTAATCCAGTCCTCTTTTGATGGACAGCATGGTTGCTTCCAGGTTCTTGCTATTGTGCACAATGTTGTGATAAACATACATATGCAGGTATCTTTTTTATAGAGTGATTTGAGTTCTTCAGGATACATTCCCAGTAGGGGGATTGCAGTCATATGGGAGGTTGATATGTAGAGCTTTAAGGAATTGCCACACTGCTTTCCACAGAGGTTGCACTAGTTTACACTCCTAACAACAGTGTAGAAGTGTTCCCTTTTTGCCACACCCTCTCCAGCAGCTGTTATTTTTTGAGTTATTGATAATTGCCATTCTGACTGGAGTTAGGTGGTATCTCAGTGTGGTTTTGATTTGCATCTCCCTGATGATTAGTGAGGTTGAACATTTCTTCATGTGTTTGTTGGCTGCTCGGATGTCTTCCTTTGTGAAGTGTCTGTTCATGTCTTTTCCCCATTTTATAATGGGGTTGTTTGTTTGCTTTTTTTCTTTTCAGCACATTTGAGTTACTTGTAGATGCAAGATGTTAAGCCTTTGTCAGACCTGGTGTTGGCAAATACTTTTTCCCAGTCTGTAGGCTGTCTCCCTGCTCTCTTGATGGTTTCTTTGGCTTTGCAGAAGCTTGTCAATTTAATAAGGTCCCACTTGTCTATCTTCTCTCTTATGACCTGTGGGTTTTGGGTTTTGTTCAGGAATTGGATGCCAGTTCCCATTTCCATGAGGGTATTTCCTTCCTTTTCTAAGGTTCTTATGGGTTGAGGTTTTACATTTAGGTCTCTGATCCATTTGGAGTTAACTTTTGTGCATGGGAATAGACAGGGGTCCTGTTTCAATCTTCTGCATGTGGTCAGCCAGTTTTCCCAGCACCATTTACTGAATAGGTTCTCCTCTCCCCAGTGGTAGGTGGTGGAGGCTTTGTCAAAGATGAGTTGGTTGAGAAATTGAGGTTTTGCTTCAGGAATCTTAATTCTATTGCATTGATCTATATGCCTGTTCCTATACCAATACCAAGCTGTTTTGATGATTGTAGCTTTATAGTAAAGTTTGAAG
>NW_007130812.1:0-6170 GCF_000164805.1 Carlito syrichta | reverse complement strand
AGTCTAAAATGGGATAGATTTGGTCCAAAATTTTAACTCTACAAGTCTCAAAGGATTGGTTATGTGATTTTAAGCTTAAACACTCTTAAATGTCAAAATGTTATGCAACATTCATTCATATACTTAATAAATAATTTCTGGTATATTTATAAGTACCTGATAATATCTCTATTCAGAGAAATATGGTCTAGTTAGGAAAACAGAATGAATTTTTCCTGTCTATGTTCTTACTTGAGAAAGTTTTCTTGGGAAAAAAATGTATTTTTGTGTTAAGAAATGAAAATGGATTAGAATTTCTTTTAGCCCCAATCACTCATTGTTATATTCCAGTGTTGAAGGCTTCTGTTTCATTTTCTAAGTACTAGGTAGCCTTTATTTTGTGAGGATCTTCTAAAATTTAGTCATGCCTCTGAATCCAAGTCCAGAGATTTATTTAACGCCTGTGTAGTGAACTTTTCTCAAGATCATAAAGATAGATAATAAGATAATCACATTCAGACTCCTGAAGTCTTCCCTGGTTGTTCTTGAGGTTATTGGATAGATTACACTTCTCCTAAAAGAGTTACTAGAACAATTTGAGCTAAGAAATAATTATTGGATCAGCAAGTTTGTTTATTGTGCTTAATAAAGACAGAATGATTAAAATAGGAGGGGTAGGATCTGTAGCAGACCATGTGGCACAGTGATGGTTGTACTTTCTGCTAGAAGTCATAACCAGGCATTCCTACTTGTTTTCATTATTATTATTGTTGTTATTATTTTACCTTGCAACAATCTCAGGAGGCCGTTATTATGTAATTCAGGATGTTTTCAAGTGATCTAAACATCTAAAATGCCAAATTTTTTCCTATGTTGTGTACCTTCTAGTTTATAATCCAGTGTCTCTCCAAGTCCATAGCTGAGGACAAAAATCTACACATTCGTTTTATGGTTTTTTTTTAATTAATGTTAACATCTTTGTTAAAATATTAACAAAATAAGTGAAAACAGCAAACCTATACTGGAAATACATTTATTGTAATAATATGCACTGATGTAGATAAAGCATTGTCTAGATGGTGGATTATTTTTAAGCAGAGAGCTGCTTTACTCACTGTGTCTAGCTCTAAAGAATCCTGATAGTTTGTCATTCAAGATGGTCCTTGAGCGCCATTCCGAATGCATATGATCACATGTTCTTTTTAAAAAAATTAACTAAAAAATTTTTATTTTAAAGATGTGGCGTACTTTTCTGGTTTAGGTATATAAACATTGATCATGCAGGTACCCTGATAACATGCTCTCAATTCTCAATTATGCATCAATTCTTGATAATCTTGATTTGGTTTTAGTGTATTACTGTCATGGAAGCTTCTTTAGCCCTAAAAATGGATGATTGTAATTCTTGTCAGAGCAGAGCATTCTATCTATGCCAGATGAAAAGGAAGGGCAAGAGCCCATCAGGTCCATTTGGTGAACAATCAGAAGTGGAAGAAAGGAGAATGTTACTCAATTCTTAAAAAACTAAATCCAGGCCAGGCTCAGTAGCTCAGCCTGTAATCTTAGCTCTTTGGGAGGCTGAGGTGAGTAGATTTCCTGAGCTCGTGTGTTCGAGACCTGCCCGGGCACTTGGAGAGACCTCCTCTCTACAGTAAATCAAAAATTAGCTGGGCATGGTAGCCTGTAATTCCGGCTACTTGGAAGGCTGAGGCGGAAGGAACACCGGAGCCCAGCAAGTCAAGGCTGCGGTGGCCAGGAGTGTGCCACTGCACTCCAGTCTGGGCGACAGAGTGAGACTTCAACCCAAGAAAAAAAAATCCACCTCATAGCACAGCTTCCAAGAAGAGGAAGCAATTTAATGCATGAAAGAGCAAAGCAGATGTTTTGGCAATCAACAAGTGATGCTTGCAATGTGGTTTTCCATCCTATAAACACTTCTCTGTGTTTCTTCTGGGTTTCCAACATCCTGTAGCCTTCCCTCAGCTGGATACATAGGAGAATCCCACCACTACCCCTCATCAGGGTAGCATTGGGAGAGAAGCACAAAGGCAAATGCCTGATGCTCTGAGGAGCCCTCTCTGGAAGAATTAACAGAGGGATTTAAATTGCTATGCAGCTGATGTCTTGCAGGAAAGAATATTGAGCAGAGAGATTTGTGACTTGGATGCAATTATTTAATAATTTATACCTCATCCTGAAATGTACCCCCCATCTTTAAAATAAAAAAAAGAGAAAATAAGTAGTAACCACCAATTTTTACTAATATATTTACTTTTATCCTTATATGTCTATGTGTTAGGAAGGGTAAGTATTTAAAGTGAGGAATGTATGGCTAGAGAGGTCAAGTATTTGACATAATATGCAACAATCTACTTTTTTCAGGATGTAAATGATAAAATTTTAAATATTGTCAAATGGAAACATAGCAAGAGTCACCATGGTGCAATACCAAAATGGGTCTATACATTTCAAGCATGGCAACGTGCGTACATTTTTTTCCTCTTGTTTAAATTCTCTGCATGACTCCTTTCATGAGGTCTCTGTCCCCAGTGAGAGTGCACATGCTACTCCCTCAAGAGTAACAGCCTTCTTTATTCCAGAAACCCCCAAGAACGACAACATGCACCAGTGGCATGTACTCACTCATAGTAAGGTGGGTATGATCACATTCTATTACCGTCAGCCTAAATCTGTATTTACCTTTTTCCTCACATAGGACATGAACTTCCGTACGAAATTCACATGAGCCTCTTCCAATCCACTGAGCTCCTGCCAGGGAACTCCACCTGTTCTTCCACCCTCTGGGAGCCCATCCTGGAGCAGCCATCCCCAGAAACACAAGGCCGGTTCATCCTGAAGCCCAGGCACCTGTGTAAAGGGCAGCGGGAAAGTGGTGGGTCCCTTTCTTTTCTAAAGTGCCTTCTCTCAACTTGTCTCCATTTCTAAACACAAATGCATGACACAGAGCTATTTGCCTGTGGGGAGGAGGACAATATAGACAGCGACCCATTGCCCGCCCCAAATCAGGCCTAGAGAAAGCTCCAAGGTCATAGTCAAGTCCAAACTCACCTTTAGGATGATCTTTTCATTCCTCTAATTTGATAGATGTTCAATTTTCTGTAAATCCCCAGAATGCTGTTGCCATATAATTATGTATTTATACTCTGTGTGTCTCATTAGATTATGGCTCCTGAAGGCCTGGGAACTAATGTCTTCTTCATCCCAGGACTTTGCTCAGTATCTGGGGTCAAGCAGAAAGTGATCAAATGACTGCATGACTAGGCACGCCTGCAGTGAAAGATCCGGCAAGGACCAGAGTTATAGCATTGAACTGAAATCTGTTCTGGACTGGGGCTGAGGGATCCATGGAGCTCTAGCCTGGATTGAACACACTGGCCCCATCACCAAGCTTACGTTCCAAGTCTGCTTCAGGTCTGGGTCTAGACTAGAACTGCACTGAATATTTTTAGTGCAGGCTTTTGAATCCTCCTCCTTTGCCATATTTCCTAGTGCTTTTACTTTATTCTCCCATTCATATTACTCAAATTGAAGAAAATGTAATATTATAAATTGGAAATATTTTGGCAAGAATGGAATTTCCACTTAAAGTATTTTTCTTGTTATGTCTGCTATCTCTTAAGCATGGAGTTTCAAAACTTTTTTAATATTCATGCCCTAAGCCGGGCTCGGTGGCTCAGCCTGTAAACCTGCACCTTGGGGAGGCTGAGGTGAGTGGATTGCCTGAGCCTGCAGGTTCGAGACCTGCCTGGGCAATGAGATCTCATCTCTACAATAAATCAAAAAATCAGCTGAAGGTGGTAGTGCATGCCTGTAATTCTGGCTACTTGGAAGGCTGAGGTGGAAGGATCGCCGGAGCCCAGCAGGTCGAGGCTGCGGTGGCCGGGAGCGGCCACTTCACTCCAGTCTGGGCAACAGAGTGAGACTCCAACTCAAAAAAAAAAAATTCATGCCCTAATTTAAGCATTAAAAAACCTCTAACAGATCATTTCATGACTGTCTAAGAAAGGCTAAATTTAAGTAAATTTAGGTTGTTTAATCACCCCATATTTTATGACAATATCATATGCTTAGAGAAGCATCAATGAACTCTTATACCAAATAATGTGCATTACAAAATGTGCAGCTAAAGTGGAAACTATTTTTAAGAAAATATAGAACTCAATGCCTACTTTTCTCTCTCACTTTGTTTAGAGTAGCTGGGTGTATAGCTTTATGTCATGGGATAGACCATTCTTCTTAATGATATTCTATTATTAAAGCTAAATAACTGAATGTATTTGGATAGCCTAGAAACAAAATATTGTTAAGAGTGGTAAAACCTGGTTATATAGAGAGACTCAATCTATATGTTAACGTGTATTGTACGGTACATATGACCGTGCTAACATACAGAATATCCTGCTGGATTAAAGAAAGTGTTTGCTTTCTTCCTTATCTCCTTTTAAAATGGTAGAGGGACGGCCTACCTCCTGGAGACTGCCAAACCAAGTGAGGGAGGGGACTGGGTGTGTTTAGGGGGAGGAGACTGATGTCTAGGCTGCATTGGGCCATCTGATTGAGGGATGACTGCTTTATCAGTACTGCTATGAACAGTTCTTTTTGCCGAGTAGAACATTATTTTATCCCAGTGACACATGGTAGCATCATTCATGGTAGAGTGGAGCAAAGTGATGCTCCTAGGGTTTTGAGTTACTTGTGCAACCAAGTAGGAGAACCAGGAGCCCATCTTGTCCTCTTTGATCTGGCACAGTGAACATTGCCCCTTCGTGAGTGTGCTTGGCGATGCACTCAACATCTCTGAGAAGCTAAGTGGAAAAATGTTGCACACCTGTCTATCTTTCTACAATTCAGCTCCTCTGTTGATTTTTTTCAGAATTTGGTATGAGTTTGCTATTTAAGAAAATATTAAAATACTCATAGCACAGCAGTAGAAACTGTGAACTCAGATTTGTTATTGATGATTAATTTTTCTCTGAGAAGCTTTTCTGTGGCATTCCTTTGACATGGCTGTTGCATAGTTTGAAATCACTTCTGGAAAGCCTAGCAGGGTGTCACAAGGAACAAGGCCTCCTGGAATTTTACCACACAACCAAGGCCTGACTGGAGAAAATGGAGTCAAATCATCCACGGAGCTGCCTGAGAGTTACAGCCTCCAGAGGGAGAAGCCTGCGCATGACTGAAAAGTTTGGTCAGGCAGGCTGCATTCTGAAGGTCCATTTCATGGGAGACAGCTGACCGTTGTTGGGCACTGCTAAAGACAAACAGGAAATCTGAGTGGCAGGAGACTATGAAATTGGATGATTACTAAACTCTGTTTTATTTAGCCTACTGGAGTTCTGAACTCCTGTTCTCATTGAGTCCCCACACCTCAGCCCCTTAATATATGGATTTACTGATTTGAGTCACCTCACTTGAGTGTTTTCAGCTCTTAAAATGGCATGTAACACCTGAATCCACTTTCATACTTACCATCAGAAAACTTGTACAGCCAGATGTTAAGTACCTCATGATAGAACGCAACAGGTGGTAGACATCACTGTTGAGGATTTCTGCTGGAAGAATGGAATATACGATTGTCCAAGCCTCTAGGTTTGACTTCCACCTGTTAGTTACGGGTAAGAAGAGCACATTAATGCCACAAGGATGCAATTAGCCAGTGTCCTAATGTGAGCAATTCTGCACAACACATGATTCAGTTTCTCTCTTCGGGCCATTGCAACACACTTACTGTCAAATGGAAACGCAGCAAGTCCCCTACATATGAACATTCAAGTTGCAAACTTTGAAACATGAAAATATGTGTCCACATGTTCAATCACGTAAGTTAGTTCACATGCCTGGTATACATTGCCATGTATATTTATGCTTTAGAAGTGGTTATGCTTTTGTATGGATGTTTTCTTTATGTACTATTTGTGCGAAAAGCACTATAACCTATTTCTGTACAGTATTATATAGCTGATTATATTAATTGGGTATCTAGGCTAAGTTTGGTGGGCTTATGAAAAAATTGGATTTACAGTGTGCTCTCAGAACAGAATTCGTTCATTTGTTGGAGACTTATAGAAGTGGAAATAAAGTTAAGTCAATAAATGACTACATTTAATACTCTCACTTTTTACTGAAACAGATCATAAGACCATAAAAGGAGATGGTCAGTGATGAACTGG
>NW_007130811.1:0-724 GCF_000164805.1 Carlito syrichta | reverse complement strand
GCCCACATTCCTGAGAGCCCAGCACGTACTTTGGACTGGGCTGCATTCTTTTAGGCTGACTTTAGCTACAGTTAGTGTAAGGTTTTTTTTCTACCTGTTATAGAAATTGAATTTATTTTATTCATAGAAGGTATTGTAGAATAGGTCATGCTACGAATCATGTTAGTTCAAACATAATCAATCATAATATTTTTAGGTTTAATAAGAATATAGTTAACTTTAGAAATGTCATTGTCTCCACTTTCTACTATCGAAGTTTTGGCCTTAGTACATTTACAGTTTACATTTAGGTTTTAGAAGCTTTGCTACTACTAATCAGCTTTATATATTAGAATTAAGAATTGGAAAACTTTCATAGAAATTAGGATAGATATATAGGACTTTGGAATAGCCATTTTGTTAAGAGATTGTAGTCTATTGTTCCAAAAGGTGGCCCACCATGGACCTTAGACTGGGCCACATCCTGTAGGGCCCAGTGTGATCTTTGGACTGGGCCACATTCTTTAGGAAATTGGCTTAAGCTATAATTAAAAGCTTCCATAGCATTGTGTAAATAGTAAAGTTTAAGATAGTCATCATGGGTTTTGTGTGAGCTCTAGAAGTTATTGATTATCAGAGCATCATTAGGCTAGTAAGGATTGCTACACTGCTTTTGAAGAACATTAACTAGCAAAGGGAACAATGAGACAATCTTGGGGTTTGTTCCTCCTCACACCTAAGCATG
>NW_007130810.1:0-3052 GCF_000164805.1 Carlito syrichta | reverse complement strand
GATGATTTATTTGTATATGCTAGACACTGATAAAAAAGTAAAAACAATAAAGAAGGAACTTGACTTAGAACAGAATGAACTGATTAAGAAGCAAAATTAAAAAATGAGCTTTCTATTATTCATACTAAAGAAAAGTAAATAAGAGTGAGAAAACTCCAGACTGGAAAGCAAGGTGTGAAGGAGAGAGTTTCTGCAAGACACAAAAGCAAGAAACTAGAAAAGGTCAGTGCCAGGTTGTCCTTGAATGTGAATATTCTACTTTCCACCCAAAAGTCCTAAACTTGGATGTTTCTCTGAACAGAGAGAGCATAGAATTGCATTCAGTAATAATATGGCTACTACTTTAACAAATATTAATTCTCATCCATCTCCTATTGTGTATGGTGTTTGTTTTCATAGTCCAGTTCATAGTCCAGCCCATGTGACTGACTCTGGCCAAAGAGTTGTTAGCAAACCCGACTCTAACAATGACTTACAATGTGTTTGTGCAATGGAGCTTTCCCTCTTAGGCTTCCACCACTCTTCCATGGAAAATATATATCCTGAGTAGTAACAAGGGCTCCCCTTGAGCTCCCCTTAACCAAACTTTGATCAGACTCTAATGAGTAGAGTCCCACATGCAGTCGGCCTCTTTGCTTCCATTCTTGGCCTGATGAGTTCAGTTTCAACAAAGAATCCCGATAACGCAGTTGATTAAGAATTCCCATCCTTGATATCCAATTAACTTTTCCTCTTCCACCTTTGGTATCTAATCAGTTCACTTTCTCCTTCACCCTGACACCTAAGCATGTTTCTTTTCATTATTTTTCCTCCTTTAACTCCTTATCTGCTGTCCCAACTGTCCTTCTTGTATTAAGAGACCAGTTCTTCTTCATTCCTGCAGTAGATGAGTACTTTTTTTTGTAGCTACCCATTGATCACAGGTAATACATTTTTATCTCACCCAAGCCACAGTACTGTATCTTGAAACTAAAAAAAGAAATGCTGGTTACATACCACTGAGTTTTAGGTAGTTTATTGCCCAGCAATAACTTCATAATATGAACATTTTATCTAATGATGAAGATATTAAGGAAAACATTTTTCTCCCATCCAAAACAGAATTTAAAAAATCAAATTATAGATTTTCCTATGAGATGATATTACAAGGAATACTAATTAGTGTTACATTAAGCTACAGGTGGATGCCAAAAATGAATGTTTCTGAGTAATATTTGTTTAATCAGGACCTAATAAACCTATGCCTGGGAGATTTTTATCTCAAATATTCAATTCTGGAAAATTTGGGGTGTTTTAATAACCATTTCATAAAAATAAGGGTCTTTCAAAGCATCATGATTTAGGGTATTTGAATAAGTATTCAAATAAGTAGTCATTTTGAAGTTTCTCAATATAACCTTGAGTAAATACAATTATTTGAGTTGTATTTTGATAATAATATAATCAATCAGATTATAAACTGAGTAATCTTGGGTAAATACCTTAAACTGATCTCAGACTTTTCATTGGGAAAATGAAAGAAGTTGAACAGTATTATTCCATAGTCCTTTCAAGACCAAGAATTTTGACTCTAAGTATTTATTCTGCCCATTTACTGAACATAGAATCATAAGTTTCACATGAAAACAAATATGTATAATCTCTGACCTTAAAGAGTTGCAGTATTGTTAGATAAAGACAAAAGTTCTATATAGAAGACTGTGAATACTATCAGATATAAAGTATGAAACAGACTACATATGTCTTTCATGTCCTAAGAAGAGAAAGGACCATGTGGGATAGAATAAAAGAGTGAATCACAATGACAAAAATTCTCTGCATTAATTTAGGAGGATAAAATAAGAATATCTAATGATGGAACAATGTCCCCCTGGCTGGCAGGACAGTTTCTCTACATTTACTTTGAGTAGATACCATTCCAGGAATTTTAACACATCACAGTCAAACTGCACTATTGATGTTTCTGCTTAATGAAGTGGCATTTGTTAAGAAACCTGCCTTTTACAGTCTTAGATCACTAAAATGGTAACGTCAGTTCCTATCTTTGAATCAGCTATTATTTTTATTTTTTCTTCCAAAACTTATTAGGAGAGCATATTCCTCAATAAGACTACAATAATGAGTTTTTCATTTTTTTTCTATTATGTGTATATCATACATATAACTGTGAAACCTTATCCTATTGTGGTTCTTTTCTCACAATGAAGGAAAGAGATATTGAGAATACTGAAAAGTTATTGATGGATACAAATATTTTAAATAGATCATTGCTTATATACCCTGGAAATGATGCTTTTATATTTTCTGTGGAGATGTAGAAAAAAATTTATACTGAGTGATTAACTTAGGATACTGATAACTTCACCAAAAAAAATAAGAGAATATAAATTGTTCACAATTTTTGGTGTGATTGTAACTACTAAAATTGCCTTAAGTACATAGTTTTATGTATAAAAATTCATTTAGAAACTTTGTATGATCTAAAACTTTTATCATAGCCTTTAGAGTGAGGTATGCCACTTAGAGTGTAAGGCTCAGTGCACAAATAACGAATAACGGAAAACTTTCAAGCAGTGTAAGTACTAGCATGTTTACTGTTTTAAATTTATGTAAGAGACTTAATAGCACATAGATGCAAATGTTTTTAATCTACAGATTAAGTGATATTTCTTGTTTCACTCTTTTCATTATGTTTAAAAATACAAAACTTATTGGTGATGATAGTGACCCTATTGTGCTACCAAATACTAACCCTTATCCCTTCCAAGTTAATATATGTTTATATCTACTAACTATCCTTTCTTTATTACCCCCTCCCCACTATTCTTCTCTGCATCTGATAATCATCACTGAATTCTCCATTTCCTTGTGTTCACTTTTGTTTTTCTTTTTTAGCTTCCACATATGGGTAAGAACATGTGTTATTTATCTTTCTGTCCTTGGATTATTTTACTTCTAGTTTTTTGTTTTGTTTTTTTTTAAGTTGGAGTCTCATTCTGTTGCCCAGGCTGGAATGCAGTAGCATACTCACTGCCACTGCAACTTTGACCTG
>NW_007130809.1:0-8004 GCF_000164805.1 Carlito syrichta | reverse complement strand
AGGCAATTGCATTTTAGCCAATTTTATGAGTTGCTCCCTCGATTTTTAGTCTCCATTCATATTGCCTTCTTCTTCAGAATCACTGTTATGCCCCTGTCTTTGTTTGTGGTGCTATAGCAAAATCCATGAGACTATTTAATTTAAAATAAATAAAAATTTATTAGCTCACAGTTCTGGAGGCTGGGACTTCAAGATCAAGGCACCAGCACCTAGCAAAGGCTTTTTTTGCTGCAATGACACATGGCAGAAAGCAGAAAGGCAAAGAGAGCCCATTCTCAAAATCCCTTTTGTTGAGGCATCAAATCCACACACAAGAGTGGGGCCTTCATGACCTTAATAGCTTCTTAAATGTCCCACTTCCTGATATGGTTAAAATCACAATTAAATTTCAACATGAGTATTGTAGGGGACAAACATTGAAACCATAGCAGGCCCTAAACTTACAATTCATAAATTTAGATGAAGTTATCTCATCTCTAAGTTTTATAAAAAGAAGTTTGTGATGGAGGGTTCTTTTTCTTTGCCAGTGCCTTGTACATTCCTAAGTACCCATAATATAAAAGAATTTTAGAAATATTCTAAAAAATCTGATGTGCTAACTTAAGCAATGCCATGACAAAGCAGCAGAGCCAAAAGACATATGTGTGGAACCAAAAACCAGACTATGGAACATTTGTCCTGTAATGAGTTATATAAATTATAATAGAAGAGATTAGTTCTTTTAGAGACCTGATGAAAATGAACATTATTTTCTATCAGAAACAAATTAAATAAAGCCCCTAAATAATACAACTCACATATGAAAGATACTTATTCCCAATTTTGCCAAAAATCCTAAAACTTGACACAAATCACTAGTATTGAATTCTGTATCTGGAAGAAAATTTTTAAAATCCAGGACATACAACAGGATACAATGATAACATTTGTATTTTTTATAGATAATTATATTAGAACATTAGTATGTAAAGGTAATCAAAAATCATGCAGATAAATATTTGGGGAAAACAAATCTTATTATAAAGGGATGTGACAGGCAGATAATTCATTCTTTTGTCATTTTTTTCAGTTTGTAGACTTTTTAAAAATTTGTCATTTTTTCTCATTCTACAAAAATATCCACTTTTCTTGCATCGTTTTTTATTCATAATTTTGTTTTCTTTTTTTATACAAGTCCCAAAAGTTTAAATATATTGTTCCATAATATATGAATTTCTACTAATCTACAGATATATAGCTTCTTATTTTTTATTCTTCTTTGCTGTCAAAATTAAGTCTCTGAGATGATTTATTTGTATATGCTAGACACTGATAAAAAAGTAAAAACAATAAAGAAGGAACTTGACTTAGAACAGAATGAACTGATTAAGAAGCAAAATTAAAAAATGAGCTTTCTATTATTCATACTAAAGAAAAGTAAATAAGAGTGAGAAAACTCCAGACTGGAAAGCAAGGTGTGAAGGAGAGAGTTTCTGCAAGACACAAAAGCAAGAAACTAGAAAAGGTCAGTGCCAGGTTGTCCTTTGAATGTGAATATTCTACTTTCCACCCAAAAGTCCTAAACTTGGATGTTTCTCTGAACAGAGAGAGCATAGAATTGCATTCAGTAATAATATGGCTACTACTTTAACAAATATTAATTCTCATCCATCTCCTATTGTGTATGGTGTTTGTTTTCATAGTCCAGTTCATAGTCCAGCCCATGTGACTGACTCTGGCCAAAGAGTTGTTAGCAAACCCGACTCTAACAATGACTTACAATGTGTTTGTGCAATGGAGCTTTCCCTCTTAGGCTTCCACCACTCTTCCATGGAAAATATATATCCTGAGTAGTAACAAGGGCTCCCCTTGAGCTCCCCTTAACCAAACTTTGATCAGACTCTAATGAGTAGAGTCCCACGTGCAGTCGGCCTCTTTGCTTCCATTCTTGGCCTGATGAGTTCAGTTTCAACAAAGAATCCTGATAAGGCAGTTGATTAAGAATTCCCATCCTTGATATCCAATTAAACTTTTCCTCTTCCACCTTTGGTATCTAATCAAGTTCACTTTCTCCTTCACCCTGACACCTAAGCATGTTTCTTTTCATTATTTTTCCTCCTTTAACTCCTTATCTGCTGTCCCAACTGTCCTTCTTGTATTAAGAGACCAGTTCTTCTTCATTCCTGCAGTAGATGAGTACTTTTTTTTTTTTGTAGCTACCCATTGATCACAGGTAATACATTTTTATCTTACCCAAGCCACAGTACTGTAGCTTGAAACTAAAAAAAGAATGCTGGTTACATACCACTGAGTTTTAGGTAGTTTATTGCCCAGCAATAACTTCATAATATGAACATTTTATCTAATGATGAAGATATTAAGGAAAACATTTTTCTCCCATCCAAAACAGAATTTAAAAAATCAAATTATAGATTTTCCTATGAGATGATATTACAAGGAATACTAATTAGTGTTACATTAAGCTACAGGTGGATGCCAAAAATGAATGTTTCTGAGTAATATTTGTTTAATCAGGACCTAATAAACCTATGTCTGGGAGATTTTTATCTCAAATATTCAATTCTGGAAAATTTGGGGTGTTTTAATAACCATTTCATAAAAATAAGGGTCTTTCAAAGCATCATGATTTAGGGTATTTGAATAAGTATTCAAATAAGTAGTCATTTTGAAGTTTCTCAATATAACCTTGAGTAAATACAATTATTTGAGTTGTATTTTGATAATAATATAATCAATCAGATTATAAACTGAGTAATCTTGGGTAAATACCTTAAACTGATCTCAGACTTTTCATTGGGAAAATGAAAGAAGTTGAACAGTATTATTCCATAGTCCTTTCAAGACCAAGAATTTTGACTCTAAGTATTTATTCTGCCCATTTACTGAACATAGAATCATAAGTTTCACATGAAAACAAATATGTATAATCTCTGACCTTAAAGAGTTGCAGTATTGTTAGATAAAGACAAAAGTTCTATATAGAAGACTGTGAATACTATCAGATATAAAGTATGAAACAGACTACATATGTCTTTCATGTCCTAAGAAGAGAAAGGACCATGTGGGATAGAATAAAAGAGTGAATCACAATGACAAAAATTCTCTGCATTAATTTAGGAGGATAAAATAAGAATATCTAATGATGGAACAATGTCCCCCTGGCTGGCAGGACAGTTTCTCTACATTTACTTTGAGTAGATACCATTCCAGGAATTTTAACACATCACAGTCAAACTGCACTATTGATGTTTCTGCTTAATGAAGTGGCATTTGTTAAGAAACCTGCCTTTTACAGTCTTAGATCACTAAAATGGTAACGTCAGTTCCTATCTTTGAATCAGCTATTATTTTTATTTTTTCTTCCAAAACTTATTAGGAGAGCATATTCCTCAATAAGACTACAATAATGAGTTTTTCATTTTTTTCTATTATGTGTGATATCATTAACATTATTAACTGTGAAACCTTATCCTATTGTGGTTCTTTTCTCACAATGAAGGAAAGAGATATTGAGAATACTGAAAAGTTATTGATGGATACAAATATTTTAAATATATCATTGCTTATATACCCTGGAAATGATGCTTTTATATTTTCTGTGGAGACGTAGAAAAAAATTTATACTGAGTGATTAATTTAGGATACTGATAACTTCACCAAAAAAAATAAGAGAATATAAATGTTCACAATTTTTGGTGTGATTGTAACTACTAAAATTGCTTAAGTACATAGTTTTATGTATAAAAATTCATTTAGAAACTTGTATGATCTAAAACTTTTATCATAGCCTTTAGAGTGAGGTATGCCACTTAGAGTGTAAGGCTCAGTGCACAAATAACGAATAACGGAAAACTTTCAAGCAGTGTAAGTACTAGCATGTTTACTGTTTTAAATTTATGTAAGAGACTTAATAGCACATAGATGCAAATGTTTTTAATCTACAGATTAAGTGATATTTCTTGTTTCACTCTTTTTATTATTTTTAAAAATACAAAAATTATTGGTGATGATAGTGACCCTATTGTGCTACCAAATACTAGCCCTTATCCCTTCCAAGTTAATATATGTTTATATCTACTAACTATCCTTTCTTTATTACCCCCTCCCCACTATTCTTCTCTGCATCTGATAATCATCACTGAATTCTCCATTTCCTTGTGTTCACTTTTGTTTTTCTTTTTTAGCTTCCACATATGGGTAAGAACATGTGTTATTTATCTTTCTGTCCTTGGATTATTTTACTTCTAGTTTTTTGTTTTGTTTTTTTTTTTAGTTGGAGTCTCATTCTGTTGCCCAGGCTGGAGTGCAGTAGCATACTCACTGCCACTGCAACTTTGACCTGCTGGGCTTAGGCGATCCTTCTGCTTCAGCCTTCCAAGTAGCTGGAACAACAGAGGCATGCCACCACACCTGGCTAATTTTTGTGATTTATTGTAGAGACGAGGTCTCACCAAGTTGCCCAGACTGGTTTTGCACCCCTGGATTCAGGTATTCCTCTTGCCTCAGCCTCCCAAAATACTGGGATTACAGGCTGAGCCACTGCACCTGGTCTTTTTTTTTTTTCCTCTTTTATCTTCTACATGTGAATAAGAACATGTGATATTTGTCTTTCTGTACTTGGTTTATTTTACTTCTAGGTAATTTTTTTTTTTGAGTTGGAGTCTTCCTCTGTTGCCCAGGCTGGAGTGCAGTGGCATGCTCATGGTTACCGCAGCCTTGACCTACTGGACTCAGGAGATCCTTCTCAGCCTTCCAAGTAGCTGGAACTACAGATGCATCCCACCATGAACAGCTAAGTTTTTTATTTGTTTTATTGTAGAGAGGAGGTCTCGCCAAGTTTCTCAGGATGGTCTCGAACCCTCGGGCTCAGAAAATCCTCTTGCCTCTGTTTCCCAAAGTGCTGGAATTATAGGCCATGAGTCACCACGTCTGGCTACTTCTGGCTATTAATCTCTTTTCAGATGGGTAGTTTGCAAATATTTTCTCTCATTCTGAGGGATGTCTCTTACACAGAATGGAAGAAAATATATGCTCTTATTAGTTAATCTAAAATGTAAATAATAAGAAATTTTAGAATAAATCTAAAATTTACTGCTCTCTCAGATCCTAGGTTCCTAAGTATTATTTTTCTTCTTTTTTATGGGTATTGTCCTTTTGTAAATTATATAAATAAAATAGCTTTACAAAATTACAACCATTTCTTTTTATTCTAACTCGCAACCTCCATTCACATCATTCCTCAGAAACTCAATCTGCTGTTCATTTATTTTTGCTGATTATTTTTTCCAAATGGTTTTTGAAAAATTATAGTTCTGACTTCTTCATTAATTTTCTGTAAATGGTGTCATATGTACTTACATTCTTCCATACAATATATTTTAGTTCCTAACTAGGTAGTACATATAGAACATTTGTGTACATTTTTCTCCAAGGTGTAAACTAGGAAGTATTCTTTCAATCAAGTGTACTGTACATATAAGTAAATGCAGTCAAGATATCCTCAGTGTGGCTTATGAATGTACATTGCCACCAGTTCTTGTTGAGATTACCTGCTTTCTCACCACATGGTTAACGTTTGGTGTTATCAAATATAATTCTTAACTGATATTTTAATGTTATTTGCATTATTTTAATGTGCATTTTCCAATGTTTTTAGACCTAAACATATTTCCTTTTGCTTATGCTTTACCTTATTTCTAATTTTGTGGTTTACTTATTCATGTTTTTTCAATGTTTATACTAATCCATTGTTTTGATTTTTTCCTTTTACTTACATGTATCTGTGTATTCTAAATACCTATCCTTAGACTATTTTATACAATGTAAACTTTTTCTCCTAGTTTATTGTTTATATTTAAATGTGTTTAACTTTTGTGTTTTTTGCAATCTGATGTTACAAAATGTATTCATCAACTCTTTTAATGCTTTTGTTTATACATATTTAGGTGAACTATATAAATGTGTATATACATTTACACGTATGTATTTCTGTGTGTGTGTTTTTGTATTTGATCATTCCTTTAATTTCTACACATACTTGAGAAGATTTCTGACCTTTAATTTTGCATAAGTATAATAATATAAATATAGCTAACTGCCTGTATTCCGAATTACTCAAGAGGCTGAGACAGGAGAATCCTTTGAGCTCAGGAGTTTGAGAACCATGTTGGACAATATAACCAGTCCTTGTCTCTAAACATATGCATCTTTATTTAGCTAGTTTAAATATAAAATAATTTCTGAGAGTAACAGTTATCCTTATATGACTTCATTTTGCATAATTTATGACAACACTTTTATATTTATTATTTTGCACATTTTGAGTCATTTAACAGAAAGCTTGTATGTCTGTGGAGATTTTTTAAATAATTTTTAATAATTAATATATTTACTTTTGAGTAATTTTTATCTATTACCCCTACCTCTTTTGCAGAGAATACCTTAAATATATTGGTAACACTCTATCCACAAAGTTTTGAATATCTTTCCGTTTTACATCTGAAATGTATTACATTTTAATTTAAATATTTAATACATAATTTTTCTATTGTGAAGTTCTATTTTTTATTTACTTTATAATTGGTTAATGTGGTGTATAAGAACAATTTGATTCATTTAAAAAATTATTAGTTGAGTATCTTAGAATTTTTAGATAGGCTATTGTATAGTCTACCCATATTAATATTTTGATATTATAATTTACTTCTTTCCATCTTTTTTTGTAGTGATGGGGGGGCTTACTATCTTATCCAGGCTGATCTTGAACTCCTGGCTTCAAGAGATCCTCCTGTTCTGACCATCTAAATTGCTGGGGTTACAGGGATGATCCACTTATGTCTGACTATAGTTTATTTCTTATTTTTTACATTTTTATTGCATTGATTAGGTCACAAGTAAAAATTTAACACTGTTGATACTTTAATGAAAAAGCTTGTCATATTTTTATAAGTAGACATTTTGTGTACCATAGTTTTATAATGTATATAAAATTTAATCACATTTGATAAATATTCTTAAGTTTTTGTTCTTTAGTGGTCATTTGTTTGATTCTTATTAGAACACAGGACAAGTATTGTACATCAAATGTAATTTTTGGCATCAGTTGAGATAATCATATTATTTTTCTCTGACAACCAAGATAGTGTATTACATCATATATTTCCTGATGGTAGACTATCTCGACTTTCTTAATGAAATCTGATATAAAATACAGGTTTGTGGGATCTCTGTGTTATGCTTTTAGTATGTATTATATGGAAGGTTAAATTTCTGATTTTGATGTCTAAGAACATTTGGGAGAGTAATGCATTTGGACATGCAAAACCCAAATCCTTACCTTTTTGTCCTGATGCTGAGAACCTTCAACTATCAGTTCCTGTATGGATCAACTCAGCTTCAGTGTCACTGCACTGAAAGAAACAGTTCTTCCAGGGTGAGGGCCGGCTGACCCCTACCCATTGACTGACAGTGGCAGTTCAAAAGTCAATCCATTTTGGGACCAATGTGGAACTTTCAGTCAAACCATTTATGTTGGGAGCCAACATCTATAGCTACACAACTAAGGCCTATGAAGGCCCATCCAGAAGATTGCCTCTGATACAAGGATATCAGTAACACCTACATTATTGGCATATGAATAGTGACCAGTCTGCATATATGGCAAACAAAACTTACAATATCGGGATACAAAACTTTAAACAAATCTCTATACACCTTCTGGAAAGCTTTATAGTAGAATTATTCTGTGTCTTTCTGTTTTTCTAAGTTTAATTTCTTTCTTAGACATTTTAAGTTTTTGTTTCCTGGTATACTAGTCATACAGCTTTTGTTCCCGAAAGCAGTTTCTCCCAGGGCTAAGATTAGAGACTAAATTACTATAATAGTTTTGTTTTCTTGCCTCTAGCCAGGCAGAACGTTCCTAGTTTCATTACATGCTGAAACTCTTGGCCTGCCTCCGCCCCTGGCCGTCGTCATGGCAACTGTGCATTTCATTGTCCAAGAGTG
>NW_007130808.1:0-3747 GCF_000164805.1 Carlito syrichta | reverse complement strand
CACCACGCCTGGCTAATTTTTGTGATTTATTGTAGAGACGAGGTCTCACCAAGTTGCCCAGACTGGTTTTGCACCCCTGGATTCAGGTATTCCTCTTGCCTCAGCCTCCCAAAATACTGGGATTACAGGCTGAGCCACTGCACCTGGTCTTTTTTTTTTTTCCTCTTTTATCTTCTACATGTGAATAAGAACATGTGATATTTGTCTTTCTGTACTTGGTTTATTTTACTTCTAGGTAATTTTTTTTTTTGAGTTGGAGTCTTCCTCTGTTGCCCAGGCTGGAGTGCAGTGGCATGCTCATGGTTACCGCAGCCTTGACCTACTGGACTCAGGAGATCCTTCTCAGCCTTCCAAGTAGCTGGAACTACAGATGCATCCCACCATGAACAGCTAAGTTTTTTATTTGTTTTATTGTAGAGAGGAGGTCTCGCCAAGTTTCTCAGGATGGTCTCGAACCCTCGGGCTCAGAAAATCCTCTTGCCTCTGTTTCCCAAAGTGCTGGAATTATAGGCCATGAGTCACCACGTCTGGCTACTTCTGGCTATTAATCTCTTTTCAGATGGGTAGTTTGCAAATATTTTCTCTCATTCTGAGGGATGTCTCTTACACAGAATGGAAGAAAATATATGCTCTTATTAGTTAATCTAAAATGTAAATAATAAGAAATTTTAGAATAAATCTAAAATTTACTGCTCTCTCAGATCCTAGGTTCCTAAGTATTATTTTTCTTCTTTTTTATGGGTATTGTCCTTTTGTAAATTATATAAATAAAATAGCTTTACAAAATTACAGCCATTTCTTTTTATTCTAACTCGCAACCTCCATTCACATCATTCCTCAGAAACTCAATCTGCTGTTCATTTATTTTTGCTGATTATTTTTTCCAAATGGTTTTTGAAAAATTATAGTTCTGACTTCTTCATTAATTTTCTGTAAATGGTGTCATATGTACTTACATTCTTCCATACAATATATTTTAGTTCCTAACTAGGTAGTACATATAGAACATTTGTGTACATTTTTCTCCAAGGTATAAACTAGGAAGTATTCTTTCAATCAAGTATACTGTACATATAAGTAAATGCAGTCAAGATATCCTCAGTGTGGCTTATGAATGTACATTGCCACCAGTTCTTGTTGAGATTACCTGCTTTCTCACCACATGGTTAACGTTTGGTGTTATCAAATATAATTCTTAACTGATATTTTAATGTTATTTGCATTATTTTAATGTGCATTTTCCAATGTTTTTAGACCTACACATATATCCTTTTGCTTATGCTTTACCTTATTTCTAATTTTGTGGTTTACTTATTCATGTTTTTTCAATGTTTATACTAATCCATTGTTTTGATTTTTTCCTTTTACTTACATGTATCTGTGTATTCTAAATACCTATCCTTAGACTATTTTATACAATGTAAACTTTTTCTCCTAGTTTATTGTTTATATTTAAATGTGTTTAACTTTTGTGTTTTTTGCAATCTGATGTTACAAAATGTATTCATCAACTCTTTTAATGCTTTTGTTTATACATATTTAGGTGAACTATATAAATGTGTATATACATTTACACGTATGTATTTCTGTGTGTGTGTTTTTGTATTTGATCATTCCTTTAATTTCTACACATACTTGAGAAGGTTTCTGACCTTTAATTTTGCATAAATATAATAATATAAATATAGCTAACTGCCTGTATTCTGAATTACTCAAGAGGCTGAGACAGGAGAATCCTTTGAGCTCAGGAGTTTGAGACCATGTTGGACAACATAGCCAGTCCTTGTTTCTAAACATATGCATCTTTATTTAGCTAGTTTAAATATAAAATAATTTCTGAGAGTAACAGTTATCCTTATATGACTTCATTTTGCATAATTTTATGACAACACTTTTATATTTATTATTTTGCACATTTTGAGTCATTTAACAGAAAGCTTGTATGTCTGTGGAGATTTTTAAATAATTTTTAATAATTAATATATTTACTTTTGAGTAATTTTTATCTATTACCCCTACCTCTTTTGCAGAGAATACCTTAAATATATTGGTAACACTCTATCCACAAAGTTTTGAATATCTTTCCGTTTTACATCTGAAATGTATTACATTTTAATTTAAATATTTAATACATCATTTTTCTATTGTGAAGTTCTATTTTTTATTTACTTTATAATTGGTTAATGTGGTGTATAAGAACAATTTGATTCATTTAAAAAATTATTAGTTGAGTATCTTAGAATTTTTAGATAGGCTATTGTATAGTCTACCCATATTAATATTTTGATATTATAATTTACTTCTTTCCATCTTTTTTTGTAGTGATGGGGGGGCTTACTTTCTTATCCAGGCTGATCTTGAACTCCTGGCTTCAAGAGATCCTCCTGTTCTGACCATCTAAATTGCTGGGGTTACAGGGATGATCCACTTATGTCTGACTATAGTTTATTTCTTATTTTTTACATTTTTATTGCATTGATTAGGTCACAAGTAAAAATTTAACACTGTTGATACTTTAATGAAAAAGCTTGTCATATTTTTATAAGTAGACATTTTGTGTACCATAGTTTTATAATGTATATAAAATTTAATCACATTTGATAAATATTCTTAAGTTTTTGTTCTTTAGTGGTCATTTGCTTGATTCTTATTAGAACACAGGACAAGTATTGTACATCAAATGTAATTTTTGGCATCAGTTGAGATAATCATATTATTTTTCTCTGACAACCAAGATAGTGTATTACATCATATATTTCCTGATGGTAGACTATCTCGACTTTCTTAATGAAATCTGATATAAAATACAGGTTTGTGGGATCTCTGTGTTATGCTTTTAGTATGTATTATATGGAAGGTTAAATTTCTGATTTTGATGTCTAAGAACATTTGGGAGAGTAATGCATTTGGACATGCAAAACCCAAATCCTTACCTTTTTGTCCTGATGCTGAGAACCTTCAACTATCAGTTCCTGTATGGATCAACTCAGCTTCAGTGTCACTGCACTGAAAGAAGCAGTTCTTCCAGGGTGAGGGCCAGCTGACCCCTACCCATTGACTGACAGTGGCAGTTCAAAAGTCAATCCATTTTGGGACCAATGTGGAACTTTCAGTCAAACCATTTATGTTGGGAGCCAACATCTACAGCTACACAACTAAGGCCTATGAAGGCCCATCCAGAAGATTGCCTCTGATACAAGGATATCAGTAACACCTACATTATTGGCATATGAATAGTGACCAGTCTGCATATATGGCAAACAAAACGTACAATATCGGGATACAAAACTTTAAACAAATCTCTATACACCTTCTGGAAAGCTTTATAGTAGAATTATTCTGTGTCTTTCCGTTTTTCTAAGTTTCATTTCTTTCTTGGACATTTTAAGTTTTTGTTTCCTGGTATACTAGTCATACAGCTTTTGTTCCCGAAAGCAGTTTCTCCCAGGGCTAAGATTAGAGACTAAATTACTATAATAGTTTTGTTTTCTTGCCTCTAGCCAGGCAGAACGTTCCTAGTTTCATTACGTGCTGAAACTCTTGGCCTGCCTCCGCCCCTGGCCATCATCATGGCAACTGTGCATTTCATTGTCCAAGAGTGTGACAACTACGATTTGATTAATTTACTTAGATCGAATTTTCTATCAGAAAGTTTAGAAATATATATATACACAGTTCAGTTACCCACATATAACACTATGTGATTTGTGTTCACAGTATGACACTACCATACAGTTTATAAGAAAA
>NW_007130807.1:0-737 GCF_000164805.1 Carlito syrichta | reverse complement strand
CATCTCTATACACCTTCTGGAAACTTTATAGTAGAATTATTCTGTTTCTTTCTGTTTTTCTAAGTTTTATTTCTTTCTTAGACCTTTTAAGTTTTTGTTTCCTGGTATACTAATCATACAGCTTTTGTTCCCGAAAGCAGTTTCTCCCAGGGCTAAGATTAGAGACTAAATTACTATAATAGTTTTGTTTTCTTGCCTCTAGCCAGGCAGAACGTTCCTAGTTTCATTACGTGCCGAAACTCTTGGCCTGCCTCCACCCCTGGCCATTGTCATGGCAACTGTGCATTTCATTGTCCAAGAGTATGACAACTACGATTTGGTTAATTTACTTAGATCGAATTTTCTATCAGAAAGTTTAGAAATATATATATACACAGTTCAGTTACCCACATATAACACTATGTGAATTTGTGTTCAACAGTATGACAACTACCATACAGTTTATAAGAAAATTAATGATAAGATATTTGCCACACATGTATATTAGAAAATAGGTTTTAAGTATAATCGTAGTTGTACTTTTAGTATGATTTTAGATAGAGTAGAAAATAAGTTTAAATAAGTTTAGTTTCATAATAATAAAAATTCATTTTAGTGATGACAAAGATGAAAGGAAATTAAATAAAAATAAGTTCATAAGATATAGTATAAGGTTAAGTTTAGCATAGTGTTGAGTTTAATCATTAGGTGAATAATTATATAAAAGAATTATTGAGCTTATATATGATTAGATTTAT
>NW_007130806.1:0-2472 GCF_000164805.1 Carlito syrichta | reverse complement strand
TATGTAGTGGGTGGCCCAGTGATTTGACTGTACTCCTGTGATAATTGTCCCAGTGATGAGCTCTCTTTTATTATGGGCGCCCCACTGAGAAGACCTTTTCAGAGCAGGTTGTTCCACTGGTTGGTCCTACTCTACAAAATGTGCCCCTGAAGACTGACTTTTCTCTGTAATGGGTGTCCCAGTTACTGACCTTCATATATGTTGGGTACTCCAGAGACTATCCCTCCTCTCTGAAGGGTGTCACTGTGACTGGACGATGCTCATAATGGGTTCCCCACTTACTAGACCTCTGTGACTGGTGTCACAATGACTGGACATCATCTGTGATGGCCACTGAGGTGACTAGCCCTCTTTTATGGTGGGTGTCCTAGTAACTAGCTTCTTCTATGATGGATGCCCTAAAATTGGCTCTGTCCTGTGATGGGTGGCTCAATGACAAACACTCATCTGTGATGGGTGTCTGAATAGATAACTCTGTTTTGTGATGGGTGCCCTGTGATTAACCTTCTTATGTTATGAGTAGGCCATTACTGGTCGTCATCTATAATGGGTGCCATAGTGAATGAGCCTCTTCTGCAATGGAAGTCTGATTGGGCATTCTTCATAAGGGGTACCCCAGTTATTAGCCTCCATCTGTGATTGGTGCCCAGTAACCAACCATCCACACAGTGGATACCCTAGTAACTCAATCTCTTCTGAGTTGGGTGCTCTAGTGATTGGTCCTCCTCTGTGTAGGGTGCCCCACTGATTGACCCTTCTCCATAATGGGTGCCCCAGTTACAGCCTGTCTTCTGTGATGTGTGCCTAAGTGTCATACAATCTTCTCTTATGGGGTTCTAGTGACTAGCTATCCTCTGTGAGGGGTGCCTCCGTGAAAGGTCCACCTCTGTGATAAATTCCCAAGTGATTCGCCCTCTTCTGTTATTTGTGCCTCAGTGACTGTCCTCCTCTGTGATGGCTGCCACGATGACTGACTTTTCTCTGAGATGGGTGCTTCAGTGGCTTGCCCTCTTTTGTGATTGAGTATCAGTGAATAGGCTTTCATTTGTGATGGAAGAGCCAGTGAGTGGCCTTTCTCTGTGATGGTTTCACTAGCTATAGACATTAATTTGTGATGGTTGTCTTAATGACTGGCATTCCTTTTGATGAGTGACCCAGTGACTACACCTCCTCTGTGTAGAGTGTCCCAGTGACTAACCCTAATACACTATTGGTTCCCCAGTGACTAGCCCTCCTCTGTGATGTGTGCCACTTTGACAAACCCTCCTCTCTGATTGGTGTCCCAGTGACTACCCCTCTTCTACAGGTGTTCCAGTGATTGGCCCTTCTCTTTAATGGGCACTCCAGTGACTGATCCTTGTCTGTGATGGATGTCCAAGTAGCTAGCCCTTTTCTGTGGTGGTTGACCCAGTTGTTGGGCCCTCTTTGCGATGGGTACTCAGGTGGATAGTTCTCATTTGTTATAGGTGCCTCAGTGCCTGGGTCTCTACTTTGATAGGTTCTGAAGTAACTAGCACATCTCTCTGAGAGGTAACTCAGAGTCTGATATTCCTACTAATGGGTACCAATCTGACCAGCCCTCCACAGAGATTGGTGCCTTAGCGACTCTCCCTCTGCATGGATAGCTTTCTCAGTGACTCTGCCTCCCTGTGATGTATTTCCCACTGACTAACCCTTTTTTTCAGTAGATACCACAGTGACAGAGGCTCCTCTGTGATGGGTGCTCCAGTAACAGGTCCGCTTCTGTGATGAGTGATTCATTAATTGACTCTTCTTTGTGATGGGAGCCTTAGTGACTGCCTCTCCTCTGTTATGGATGCACCAGTGTCACGCTTTCTTCTTTGATTCTAGTCCCAGTGATTGACTCTCCTCTGTGATGGATGCCACAGTGACTGGCCCTCCACTATAATATGTGCCACAATGATTGGCACTCCTCTGTGATTGGTGCCCCAGTAACTGTGCTTCCTCTAGGATAAGTAGTCAGTGACTTGCCTTCATATATGATGGGTGCCACAGTGACTATACATCTTCTGTGATGGTGACCAGTGACTGGTCTGCCTCCATTTTGGGTGCTGCAGTGAGAAACTTTTCTGTGATTCATGTGTTAATGACTGGCCTTTGTGTATAGTGGGTGGACCAGTGAGTAGCCCTCCTCTGTGACGTGTGTCTTAGTAACAGAACCTCCTCCAACATGGTTGTCCCTGTGTCTAATCTTCCTCTGTGATGCGTGCCCCTGTTTCTGGGCCTCTACCATAATGAGTGCCCCAGTGATCAAACCTCCATTGTGAAGAATGTGTTAGTGATTTTGCCTGTTTTGTAATGAGTATTCTATTGATTGGAACTCCTTCATCATTGGTCCCAGAGACTGGCCCTATTTCAAGTTAGGTGCCTCAGTGAATAGCCCTCCTTTATGATAAGTTCCCCAGTGACTGGACCTCTTCTATAATGGGTGCTGCAGGGACTAACCCTCCT
>NW_007130805.1:0-8543 GCF_000164805.1 Carlito syrichta | reverse complement strand
AGTAACTCAATCTCTTCTGAGTGGGTGCTCTAGTGATTGGTCCTCTTCTGTGTAGGGTGCCCCACTGATTGACCCTCCTCCATAATGGGTGCCCCAGTTACTGCCTGTCTTCTGTGATGTGTGCCTAAGTGTCTTACCATCTTCTCTTATGGGGTTCTAGTGACTAGCTATCCTCTGTGAGGGGTGCCTCCGTGAAAGGTCCACCTCTGTGATAAATTCCCAAGTGATTCGCCCTCTTCTGTTATTTGTGCCTCAGTGACTGTCCTCCTCTGTGATGGCTGCCACAATGACTGACTTTTCTCTGAGATGGGTGCTTCAGTGGCTTGCCCTCTTTTGTGATTGAGTACCAGTGAATAGGCTTTCATTTGTGATGGAAGAGCCAGTGAGTGGCCTTCCTCTGTGATGGTTTCACTAGCTATAGTCATTAATTTGTGATGGCTCTCTTAATGACTGGCATTCCTTTTGATGAGTGACCCAGTGACTACACATCCTCTGTGTAGTGTCCCAGTGACTAACCCTAATACACTATTGGTTCCCCAGTGACTAGCCCTCCTCTGTGATGTGTGCCACTTTGACAAACCCTCCTCTCTGATTGGTGTCCCAGTGACTACCCCTCTTCTACAGGTGTTCCAGTGATTGGCCCTTCTCTTTAATGGGCACTCCAGTGACTGATCCTTGTCTGTGATGGATGTCCAAGTAGCTAGCCCTTTTCTGTGATGGTTGACCCAGTTGTTGGGCCCTCTTTGCGATGGGTACTCAGGTGGATAGTTCTCATTTGTTATAGGTGCCTCAGTGCCTGGGTCTCTACTTTGATAGGTTCTGAAGTAACTAGCACATCTCTCTGAGAGGTAACTCAGAGTCTGATATTCCTACTAATGGGTACCAATCTGACCAGCCCTCCACAGAGATTGGTGCCTTAGCGACTCTCCCTCTGCATGGATAGGTTTCTCAGTGACTCTGCCTCCCTGTGATGTATTTCCCACTGACTAACCCTTTTTTTCAGTAGATACCACAGTGACAGAGGCTCCTCTGTGATGGGTGCTCCAGTAACAGGTCCGCTTCTGTGATGAGTGATTCATTAATTGACTCTTCTTTGTGATGGGAGCCTTAGTGACTGCCTCTCCTCTGTTATGGATGCACCAGTGTCACGCTTTCTTCTTTGATTCTAGTCCCAGTGATTGACTCTCCTCTGTGATGGATGCCACAGTGACTGGCCCTCCACTATAATATGTGCCACAATGATTGGCACTCCTCTGTGATTGGTGCCCCAGTAACTGTGCTTCCTCTAGGATAAGTAGTCAGTGACTTGCCTTCATATATGATGGGTGCCACAGTGACTATACATCTTCTGTGATGGTGGCCAGTGACTGGTCTGCCTCCATTTTGGGTGCTGCAGTGAGAAACTTTTCTGTGATTCATGTGTTAATGACTGGCCTTTGTGTATAGTGGGTGGACCAGTGAGTAGCCCTCCTCTGTGACGTGTGTCTTAGTAACAGAACCTCCTCCAACATGGTTGTCCCTGTGACTAATCTTCCTCTGTGATGCGAGCCCCTGTTTCTGGGCCTCTACCATAATGAGTGCTCCAGTGATCAACCCTCCATTGTGAAGAATGTGTTAGTGATTTTGCCTGTTTTGTAATGAGTACTCTATTGATTGGAACTCCTTCATCATTGGTCCCAGAGACTGGCCCTATTCCAAGTTAGGTGCCTCAGTGAATAGCCCTCCTTTATGATAAGTTTCCCAGTGACTGGACCTCTTCTATAATGGGTGCTGCAGGGACTAACCCTCCTTTGTGTGGGTTGACCCTCTGACTGGTCTGTCTCTGTGATGTATACACTACGGACAGGCCCTCCTCTGTTTTTGGTGGTTCAGTAACTCTTCTTCCTTTTTGCTGAGTGACCAATACAGGCTCTCTTCCTTGATGGGTGCCCCTGTGATTGGCCCTATTCTGTGATAGCTCTCCCATTGACAGCCTCTCCTGTGTGATGGGTGACACAGTGACTGTACCTCCTCTTTAATTAATCCCTCACTTATTGGCCCTAATATGTGAATGGTGAGCCAGTGATTGCCTCTCCTCAGTAATCAGTTCCACAGTTACTGGGCCTCATCAGGGATGGTACTACTGTGACTGGCCTCCTCTATAATCAGTATTTTAGGAATTGGCCATAATTTGTGATCGCTCCAGTGACTAGTCCTCCTCTGTGAATGGTGTCCCAATGACTGGAAGTCCTCTGTTATTGATGCCTCAGTGATTTACGCTCCTGCTAATGGGTCTCCTCTGTGATGGATTCCCATGGGACTAGCCCTTCTTTGTGATTGTTGCCTCCTTTACAAGACCTCCACTTAATGGGTGATTAGAGGAGGGGTAACAGTGATTAGCCTTCCTCTTAATGGATGCTCCCAGTGACTGATTCACATGGATGCCTATCTGAATGGCCCTTTTCTGTGACAGGTGCTTCAGCCAACGTGCTTCCTCTCTGATAGATGCCCAAATGACAAGTCTTCATCAATAATGTATTCCTTAGTGTCAACCCTCCTCAGGTATGGGTGCACCACTGATTAGTTCTACTCTGTGATGGGTCTCTTCTTTGATAGTTGCCCCAGTGACTGGCATTCCTTTGTGAAAATTGCACCCAAAACAGGTGCTTCTTTGTGATTTTTGCCCCAGTGACAGGGCCTCCTAAATAATGGGTGCCCTGGGAACTGACCCACCTCCATTATGGATACCTTAGTGACTGGACCTCCTTTCTGATGGTGTATTGGTGACAGGCCCTCCACCATAAATGGTGCCACAGTGATTAGCCCTCCTCTGAAATGTTGTCCCAATGACTGCCAATCCTCCATAACAGGTACCCCAGTGACTGATCATCCTCTGCAAAGAGTGCCTCAGTGAGTAGCCCACTCCAAGAGTTGCCTCAGTGACAAGGCTGTCTCTGTGATGGGACCACCAGTGACTGGCCGACCTCTGTTATGGGTGCACCAGTCACTGCCCATCCTCTATTATGGGTGTCACAGAGACTGGCTCTCCTCTGAGATGGGTGCCACATGATGCATATCTGGGCCTCTTTTTGATTGCTGTCCATTGTCCAGCCCTCCTCTGTTATGGGTCCCCATGTGTATGGTCTTGTTCTCATTTTGTTGCCTCAGTGATTGCTCCTCTTCTGAGAAGGGTATCCCAGTGACTTGCCCTTCTCTGTGATGGGTTCCCCTGTACTGGTCCTCTTCTGTGATTGCTGTCCTAGTTACTGAACCTTCTCTCTGATAGGTGTCTCAGTGACGATCCTCCTCTCTGATATTTACCTCAGTGACTGGTCTTCATATATGATGGGAACCTCAGTGACTAGTCCTTCTCTATGTTGGGAGTTCTAGTAACATGCCATCATCCAGAATCAGTGCCCCAGTGACTAGTCCTACTCTGATTGGAGCCCAATTTCTGGACCTCCTCCATAAGGTGTGTCCCAGGGACTGATTCTCTTCTGTAAAGACTATCCCAGTGATTGCACATCTTCCATAGTAGATGCCCCATTAAATGGGCCTCCTTCATGAATGCTGATTAAGTGATGGAACTTCCCTCAAATTGGGTGTCCCAGTGAATAGCCCTTCTCTATGATTGATTCCTCAGCAATAGGTTTCCTCTATAATGGGTTAGCCAGACACTAGCCCTCATCTCTGAGGAGTTCACCCATGACTGGACCACTTCTGTGATGAGTGGCCCAATGAGAAACCCTCTTATATTCTGGGTGCCACAGTGACTGACCCTTCTCTCTGTTGGGTCCTCATGACTTGTCCTCCTTTCTGATGGGTACCTCAGTGACTGCTCTTCCTCTATCCCAGTGATTCGTCCCAGTGTAGTAGGCTGTCCCAGTGATTCGTCTTCCTCTTTGATTGGTGTCTCAGCGACTATCCCTCCTCTGTTTTTGGTGGGCTGTTGACCAGTCCTCCTCTGTGATCAGTGCTCCAGGAACTGGATCTCCTCTGTAAATGGTGCCCCAATGACTGAAACTCATTTGTGATGGGTATCTCACTGACTAGCTTCCTTTGTGATTAGTGCCCCAGAGAATGGCCATCCAATATGATGAGTGCCCCATTGAATAGGCTTCCTCACTGTAATGAATTTCCCAGTGACTGTGCTTAATCTGTAATGGGTGCCCCAGTGACTGGTGCTCCTCTGTGATCAGAGGCCCGGTGATTGGTATTCCTTCTAATGGATGTCCAAGTGATAGATCCTTCTCTGGGATGAGTACTTCAGTAACCTACCCTCTTTTGTGATAGGTACCTATGTGACTGGGTCTCCTTTTTGATGGGTGCCCAGGTGACTAGTCTTCCCCTGTGATCAGTGTCCAGTAACTGGGGCTTTGTCTAATGGGTGCCTCAGTGACTGGTTCTCCTCTGAGGGGAGTACCATTATGACTGGCTCTTCACTGTATTGGATGCCACAGTGAATGTGCCTCTTCTGTGATGTGTGCCTTAGTAAGTAGCCCTCAACCATAAAATGCACCTTAGTGACTAGCCATCATCTATTAGGAGAGCTCAGTGACTACAATTCCTCTTTGTGGGTCCCCCGGGGACTGACAATCCACTGTGAAGTGTGCCACAGTAACTGGCTCTCTTCTGTGAAAAATGCCTCTGTAATTTATCCTCCTCCAATGTTGGTGTCACAGTAACTGGCTTTCCTCTGAGATTGCTACCCCAGTGACTGGGTTTCCTATATAATGGGTGCTTCAATGACAAACAATCCTCCATCACAGGTAGTGTCTGGGTAGGACACACTAGCTCTCCTACATAATGAGTGCCTTGTGATTAGCCCACCTCTGTGATGGGTGTCCCAGTAAATAGACCTCCTCCATAATGGTTGCCCCAATCACATGCCTTCCTTTGAGATGGGTGTTCTAGTGATTGGCCTTCCTCATTGCTGGGTGACCCAGTGACAGGCCCTTCTCAATAATGGGTACCCCAGTGACTAACCTTCTTCTGTGATGGTTACATTAGTACCTGGTCCTCCTCTGTGATGGGTGCACCAGTGGCAGGCCCTCCTTTCTGATTTGTGCCACAGTGACCAGGTCTACTTCGTAATGTGTTCCCTATTGACTGACCATCCTGCCTTATGTTTATCTCAGTAACTGGGCCTTCTCTGTGATCAATGCCTTAGTGATTAGTTCTCCACCATAATGGTTTCACCAGTGAATAGCCTTCCTGTCTGAATGATGTCCCAATGACTGGCCCACCTCCATCATGGGTGTCCCAGTGACTACCCAACTTTGTTACGGGTATCAAATTGAGAAACTCTCTACCATGTTGGGTGCCCCAGTGACTAGCACTCCTCTGTGTGGGGTCTCCCTTGTGACTGCACTTACAATGTGATGGCTGCCCCAGTGACTCTTATCTTCTATGATGACTGTTCCAGTGAATGGGCTATCTCTGTTTATGGGTCTCAGTGACCACACTTCATCTGTGATGAGTGCCCAATGGTGACTGGTTCTTGTCTGTAATTGATACCCCAGTAACTTGTACTCTTCTGTGAATCTGTTGCAATGATGGGACTTTCTTTGTGATGGATGCCCAGTGACTACACTTCCTCTATGATGGGTGCCACAGTGACTGGCCTGCCTCTGTGATGTTTGTCCCAGTGACAAGCCCTCCTCCATATTTTGTGACTCAGTAACTGGCTCTCTTTGGGATTGGTGTCCCTGTGACTTGCCCTTCTGTGTGATGGGTGCCCCATTGACTGGTTCTCCTCTTTGATGCGTGTCCCAGTGTCTGGCTTTCTTCTATGATTGAGACCACAGGGGCTAGCGCCCCTCCATGTTAGGTGCCACAGTGGCAGGTCTTATTCTCGGATGCATGTCCCAGCGACTAGGCTTTCTCTGTGAATTGTGAATTTTTTGACTAACCCTCCTCTCTGATTATTGTCCCAGTGACAGACCCGCCTCTGAAAAATGCTTTAGAAACTGATACTCTTTTTTTTAAATGGTTTCTCCACTTATTTTCTTTATTCTGTGATCATTGTTCAAGTGACTGGGTTTCCTACATAATGTTTGCCCCAGGGACTAGCCTGCCACAATTACTGAAGCCCCAGTCACTGGGCTTAATTTTTGATGAATGCCACAGTGACTGGACCTCCTCATTAATGGCACTGTATTGACTATCCCTGCTATGTAATGGGTGTCATAGTAACTGGACCTCCTGAACAATTGTTGCCCCAGGGACAAGCACTCCTTTGTGATCGATTTTTTGAAGATAGGACCTCCTAAGTGATGGGTGTCCTAGTGACTACCCGTAGTCTCTGATGGGTGATCCAGTGACTTGCCTCTTTCATATGGGTGCCAAGTGACTAACCATCATCTGTTGGAGGAGTCACAGTGACTAACCCTCCTCTGTGATATGTGTCTTGGTGACTAGCCCTCCTCTGTAATGGGTGCATAAATGACTGCATCTCCTCCTGATGAGTGCCCTAGTGAGTGGCCCTCTTATGTGATGGATGCTCCAAAGACTTGTCTTCCTCTGTGAAGGGTGCCTCAGTGGAAAGCTCTTCTCTGTGATAGATACCCCCGTGACTGGCTCTCTCTTTGATTAGTGCCCCAGTGACTGGCACTTCTTTGTAATTGCAGTCCTAGTGAATGGCTCTCCTCTGTCAAGGGTGCCTCAGTGACTGGCAATCCTCTATAATGGACTCCAGTGACTGACACTCCTCTTTGATGGGTACCACAGTGAATTGCATTCTTTAATAAAGGGTGTCTCTATGACACGCCCTCCTTTATAATCTGTTCCCCAGTGAAGGGCCCTTATCCCTAATGGATGCCCTAGTGACTTGCCCTCCTCTGTGAAGAGTGTCCATTGACTGGCTCTCCTCTGTGATGGGTGCCACAGTAACTGGTCCTGCTCTACGATAGGTGGTTCACTTACTATGCCTTCTGTATAATGGGTGCCCCAATGACTGAGCCTCTTCTATGATTGATTCCCCAATGATAGCTATCGCTTGTGATGGGTGTCATAGTTGTTAGGACTCCTCTAAAATGGGTGCCTAATGATTATATCTCCTCTGTGACGGGTACCACAATGTCTGGTCCTCCGCTTTGTTGGGTGACCCAGTAACTGGCGTTCTTCCATAATGGGTTCTCCAATGACTGAGCCTCCTCTGTGATTGGTGAGTTACTGGAACTGCTCCAAATTTTGTGTTTACGTGACCAGTTCTCTTTTATGTGTATTCCAGTAACTGAGCTTATTCTATAATTGATTTCCCAGTAAATAATCCTCCTCTGTGATGGGTGACCTAGTGATAGGCTCTCCTCTATGATGGGTGTCCCATTGACTGACTCTCCTCTGTGATAGACGCCTCTTTGTGCCTTCTGTATAATGGGTTCTCCAATGACTTGCCCTTCTGTGAGACATTTGCCTTAGTAACTAGCCCACCTTAATCATGTATACCACACTTAATTTGCCTCCTCCGTGATATCTGTCCAAGTTACTTGCCTTTCTCTGAGATCAAAGCCTCAGTGACTGCCCACTCCTAATAAGTGCCCCAGTGACTTGCCCTTCTCTGTGATGATTGCCTTCGTGACTGACCCTAGGCTGTGATGTGTGCCTCAGTGACTTGTTCTCCTTTATTGTGGGTGTCCCAGTGACTGGAATCCTTCTGTGATGGGTGCCCCAATGAGTAGCCTTTTTCGGTGTTAGTTCCCACAGTGACTGGCATTACTTTATAATATGTATCCCATTGACTGGCACTCATTTGTGATGGGTGTCCCAGCAACTTGTCCTTCCCTGTGGTCAGTGCCTTAGTGACTGGTCATCATCCATGAGTTCCCTAGTGCTGCTCCTCCTCTGTAATGTATGCATCAGTGTCTGGCTCTCCTCTTTCCTCTTTGAAGGGTGTCCTAGTGACTGGCTTTCTTATGTGATTGTTGTCCCAGTGACTGCCCAGTCTGAGCATTCCTCCCTAATGGGTGGCCCAATGACAGGCCCTCCTCCCTTATGGGTGTCTCAGTAACTGGATCGTCTCATGATTAATGTCACAGTGACTGGTTCTATTCTCCAATGGTCTCTCCAGTGACTATCCCTCCTCTGTGATGAGTGTCCCACTTACTGGGCCTAATCAATAATAGGTACTTCGGTGACAAGGCCTCATTTGTGATGGTTGTCACTGGACCTGGCCCTTGTATGATGAGTGCCCCAGGTACTGGCCCTTCTCTATAGGGGGAGTCCCAGTGACTGGGTCTTCTCTATAATTGGTACCCAAATGACTGATGCCCCACTGTGATGAGTGCCACCATGAAAAACCATTTTCTGTAATGGGTGTTCCAGTAAGTAACCCTCTTCTGCAGTGTATACCTTTGTGACTGTACCTCCTGTGTGATAGATGTCACAGTGAATTGCCCTGCTCTTTGATGGGTGCCCCAGTGACCACCCTTCCTCTGTGATGGATGCAATAGTGACTATCTCCCTGATGTGATGGGTGCCACAGTGATTGGTACTCAAGTGACAATAGTCCCAGTGGCTAGCCCTTCTGCAAAATTGATGTCCCAGTGAATACTCTGTCCCTATAA
>NW_007130804.1:0-3793 GCF_000164805.1 Carlito syrichta | reverse complement strand
CACATGCCTTCCTTTGAGATGGGTGTTCTAGTGATTGGCCTTCCTCATTGCTGGGTGACCCAGTGACAGGCCCTTCTCAATAATGGGTACCCCAGTGACTAACCTTCTTCTGTGATGGTTGCATTAGTACCTGGTCCTCCTCTGTGATGGGTGCACCAGTGGCAGGCCCTCCTTTCTGATTTGTGCCACAGTGACCAGGTCTACTTCGTAATGGGTTCCCTATTGACTGACCATCCTGCCTTATGTTTACCCCAGTAACTGGGCCTTCTCTGTGATCAATGCCTTAGTGATTAGTTCTCCACCATAATGGTTTCACCAGTGAATAGCCTTCCTGTCTGAATGATGTCCCAATGACTGGCCCACCTCCATCATGGGTGTCCCAGTGACTACCCAACTTTGTTACGGGTATCAAATTGAGAAACTCTCTACCATGTTGGGTGCCCCAGTGACTAGCACTCCTCTGTGTGGGGTCTCCCTTGTGACTGCACTTACAATGTGATGGCTGCCCCAGTGACTCTTTATCTTCTGTGATGACTGTTCCAGTGAATGGGCCTTCTCTGTTATGGGTCCCAGTGACCACACTTCATCTGTGATGAGTGCCCCAATGGTGACTGGTTCTTGTCTGTGATTGATACCCCAGTAACTTGCACTCTTCTGTGAATCTGTCGCAATGATGGGACTTTCTTTGTGATGGGTGCCCAGTGACTACACTTCCTCTATGATGGGTGCCACAGTGACTGGCCTGCCTCTGTGATGTTTGTCCCAGTGACAAGCCCTCCTCCATATTTTGTGACTCAGTAACTGGCTCTCTTTGGGATTGGTGTCCCTGTGACTTGCCCTTCTGTGTGATGGGTGCCCCATTGACTGGTTCTCCTCTTTGATGCGTGTCCCAGTGTCTGGCTTTCTTCTATGATTGAGACCACAGGGGCTAGCGCCCCTCCATGTTAGGTGCCACAGTGGCAGGTCTTATTCTCGGATGCATGTCCCAGCGACTAGGCTTTCTCTGTGAATTGTGAATTTTTTGACTAACCCTCCTCTCTGATTATTGTCCCAGTGACAGACCCGCCTCTGAAAAATGCTTTAGAAACTGATACTCTTTTTTTGAATGGTTTCTCCACTTATTTTCTTTATTCTGTGATCATTGTTCAAGTGACTGGGTTTCCTACATAATGTTTGCCCCAGGGACTAGCCTGCCACAATTACTGAAGCCCCAGTCACTGGGCTTAATTTTTGATGAATGCCACAGTGACTGGACCTCCTCATTAATGGCACTGTATTGACTATCCCTGCTATGTAATGGGTGTCATAGTAACTGGACCTCCTGAACAATTGTTGCCCCAGGGACAAGCACTCCTTTGTGATCGATTTTTTGAAGATAGGACCTCCTAAGTGATGGGTGTCCTAGTGACTACCCGTAGTCTCTGATGGGTGATCCAGTGACTTGCCTCTTTCATATGGGTGCCAAGTGACTAACCATCATCTGTTGGAGGAGTCACAGTGACTAACCCTCCTCTGTGATATGTGTCTTGGTGACTAGCCCTCCTCTGTAATGGGTGCATAAATGACTGCATCTCCTCCTGATGAGTGCCCTAGTGAGTGGTCCTCTTATGTGATGGATGCTCCAAAGACTTGTCTTCCTCTGTGAAGGGTGCCTCAGTGGAAAGCTCTTCTCTGTGATAGATACCCCCGTGACTGGCTCTCTCTTTGATTAGTGCCCCAGTGACTGGCACTTCTTTGTAATTGCAGTCCTAGTGAATGGCTCTCCTCTGTCAAGGGTGCCTCAGTGACTGGCAATCCTCTATAATGGACTCCAGTGACTGACACTCCTCTTTGATGGGTACCACAGTGAATTGCATTCTTTAATAAAGGGTGTCTCTATGACACGCCCTCCTTTATAATCTGTTCCCCAGTGAAGGGCCCTTATCCCTAATGGATGCCCTAGTGACTTGCCCTCCTCTGTGAAGAGTGTCCATTGACTGGCTCTCCTCTGTGATGGGTGCCACAGTAACTGGTCCTGCTCTACGATAGGTGGTTCACTTACTATGCCTTCTGTATAATGGGTGCCCCAATGACTGAGCCTCTTCTATGATTGATTCCCCAATGATAGCTATCGCTTGTGATGGGTGTCATAGTTGTTAGGACTCCTCTAAAATGGGTGCCTAATGATTATATCTCCTCTGTGACGGGTACCACAATGTCTGGTCCTCCGCTTTGTTGGGTGACCCAGTAACTGGCGTTCTTCCATAATGGGTTCTCCAATGACTGAGCCTCCTCTGTGATTGGTGAGTTACTGGAACTGCTCCAAATTTTGTGTTTACGTGACCAGTTCTCTTTTATGTGTATTCCAGTAACTGAGCTTATTCTATAATTGATTTCCCAGTAAATAATCCTCCTCTGTGATGGGTGACCTAGTGATAGGCTCTCCTCTATGATGGGTGTCCCATTGACTGACTCTCCTCTGTGATAGACGCCTCTTTGTGCCTTCTGTATAATGGGTTCTCCAATGACTTGCCCTTCTGTGAGACATTTGCCTTAGTAACTAGCCCACCTTAATCATGTATACCACACTTAATTTGCCTCCTCCGTGATATCTGTCCAAGTTACTTGCCTTTCTCTGAGATCAAAGCCTCAGTGACTGCCCACTCCTAATAAGTGCCCCAGTGACTTGCCCTTCTCTGTGATGATTGCCTTCGTGACTGACCCTAGGCTGTGATGTGTGCCTCAGTGACTTGTTCTCCTTTATTGTGGGTGTCCCAGTGACTGGAATCCTTCTGTGATGGGTGCCCCAATGAGTAGCCTTTTTCGGTGTTAGTTCCCACAGTGACTGGCATTACTTTATAATATGTATCCCATTGACTGGCACTCATTTGTGATGGGTGTCCCAGCAACTTGTCCTTCCCTGTGGTCAGTGCCTTAGTGACTGGTCATCATCCATGAGTTCCCTAGTGCTGCTCCTCCTCTGTAATGTATGCATCAGTGTCTGGCTCTCCTCTTTCCTCTTTGAAGGGTGTCCTAGTGACTGGCTTTCTTATGTGATTGTTGTCCCAGTGACTGCCCAGTCTGAGCATTCCTCCCTAATGGGTGGCCCAATGACAGGCCCTCCTCCCTTATGGGTGTCTCAGTAACTGGATTGTCTCATGATTAATGTCACAGTGACTGGTTCAAATCTCCAATGGTCTCTCCAGTGACTATCCCTCCTCTGTGATGAGTGTCCCACTTACTGGGCCTAATCAATAATAGGTACTTCGGTGACAAGGCCTCATTTGTGATGGTTGTCACTGGACCTGGCCCTTGTATGATGAGTGCCCCAGGTACTGGCCCTTCTCTATAGGGGGAGTCCCAGTGACTGGGTCTTCTCTATAATTGGTACCCAAGTGACTGATGCCTCGCTGTGATGAGTGCCACCATGAAAAACCATTTTCTGTAATGGGTGTTCCAGTAAGTAACCCTCTTCTGCAGTGTATACCTTTGTGACTGTACCTCCTGTGTGATAGATGCCACAGTGAATTGCCCTGCTCTTTGATGGGTGCCCCAGTGACCACCCTTCCTCTGTGATGGATGCAATAGTGACTATCTCCCTGATGTGATGGGTGCCACAGTGATTGGTACTCAAGTGACAATAGTCCCAGTGGCTAGCCCTTCTGCAAAATTGATGTCCCAGTGAATACTCTGCCCCTATGAAGAGTGACCAGTGAATCCTTTTTTGCAAAATGGGGTGCCCAGGTACTCACCCTTGTCAGTCGTGGATGCCCCAGTGACTGAACTTCCTCTGTGATTGGTGCATCAATGACTA
>NW_007130803.1:0-5213 GCF_000164805.1 Carlito syrichta | reverse complement strand
ATTTGTTTGTTTGTTTGTTTGTTTTATAGATGTGGGACACTATTCAGGGTTAGGCATATCAACATTAATCATGCTGGTACTCTTGTGATGAGGTATGCCCCTACCTACCCTAGCAATTTCCCTCAACTCAGGCCCTTCTTTGCTAAAAACACTCCACTAACTGATCCTCCTCCGTGATGAGTGCCACAGTGACTAGATTTCTTCTGTGATCACTGCCCCAGTGACCGTGTCTTCCACCTAATGAGTGCCCCAGTCACAAGCCTTCCTCCATTATAGCTCCAATGACTGTAACTCCTCAGAGATTGGTGCCTCAGTTACTTGCCCTCCTCCTTAATAGGTTTCCCAGTGACTATCCCTCCACTCATTCATGCCACAGTGACTTGCACCCTCCTCTGTGATGGTTTCTCCAGTGACTGGACCTCTTCTGTGATGGATGTCCCAATGACTGACCCACTTCTGAAATGGGAACCTCAGTGACTGTCTCTCTTCTGCAGTGGGAACCTCAGTGATTGTTCCTCCTCTTGCGTTTGGCCCTTCTATGTGATCATTGCTCCAGTGGCTGACTCTCCTCTGTGATGAGGAACTCATCATAGTGAACTGTAACTCATATGTGATGGGTACCCCACTGACTGAAACTCATTTTTGATGGGTAGCCCAGTGATTGGAATGCATCTGAAATGTGTACCCCAGTGACTGGCCATCCTCTATGATGAATACAAAAAGGACTATGTCTCCTCTGTGATAGGTGCCCCAGTGATTAGTCTTCCTGTGTGATGGGTGTCCCAGTGACTGTGCTTACTCTGTGATGATTGCCCAAGCGATTGGACCTCCTTCTAATGGGTTTCCAAATGACTGAGGCTCCTCTGTGCTTGTTGCCTCAGTGACTGGCCCTCCTATTTGATAAATGATTAAGTTACTTGGTCTTCTTTCTAAAGTGTTCCTGTTTGACTAGCCCTCAACTGTGATATGTGCCCCAGTGACTTGACTTTCTGCTAATGGAAGGTCCAGTGACTGGTCTTCTGTCTGATGGTTGCCTCTGTGACTGGCAATTCTCTTTGACATGTGACACACTGGTTGTGACTTCTCTGTGAAGGGTGCTTCAGTGACTAGCCTTCATCCATAATGGATACCCTAGTGACTAGCTTTCCTCTGTCCTCTGTGATGGGTACACCACTGACTGACTGTCTTCTGTTATGGTGCCTCAGTGACTGTACTACCTCTGTGACTGGTGTACCAGTATCAGAACTTCCTTTGTGATTTGAACCCCAATGACTAGGCCTTCTCCATAATTGGTGCACCAGTGACTTGCCCACCTCCATTATGGGTGTCCCAGGGACTGGGCCTCCTCTATGATTGGTGCACAAGTGAGTGGACCTCACCAATAATGGTTGTTCCAGTGACTAGCCCTCTTGAGTATCCCACCACAGTTTTTACATCCTAATGACTAGAAGTCCTCTGTGATGGATGTCACAGTGACTGGCTCTCCTCTGTGATTGATGTCCCTGTGACTGACTCTTCTATGTGATAAATGATCCTGTGACTGAGCCTCTCCAGTATGGGTTCCTCAGTAACTCGCCCTCCTCAATGATGGTTGCCCCAGTGACTGGCCCTCTTCTGTGAAAAATACCCCAGTGACCTACTCTCTTCTGTAATGGGTGTCCCACTGTTTCGCTTTCCTTTGTGATTGCTGCTCCACTGACTAGGTCTCTTACATAATAGGTCTATCAGTGACTCTTCATCTTCCATTCTGGGTGTCCTGGTGACTAGACCATCTCAATTATTGTTGCCACAGTGACTGGTCCACTTCCATTATGGGTGCACTATTGACTTCCCCTCCTCAGTGATGAGTGTCCCAATTACTTGGCCTCCTCATAATGGGTTCTCTGGTGACTAGCCCTTCTCCAAAATGGGTGCCACTGTGAATGGGTCTCCTGTGTGATTGCTGCACCAGTGGCTCAGCTCCCTTCAAACTGTTGCCCAGTAACTAGCCCTTTTCTTTGATGGATGCATCTGTGACTGGTCCTCCTCTTTGTGGGGTGCTACCCTGACTAGCCTGCACATGTGATGAGTGCCTCAGTGACTGACCCTCCTATGTGATGGATGTCACGTTCACTGACATTCCTCTGTGATATGTGCCCAGTGACTACGTCTCTATTTTGACGGGTGCCTCAGTGACTGGCATTTGTGATTGGTGTTCCAGTGATTGGCCCTGTTCTGTGATGACTGTCCCAGTGAGTGTCCCTACTCTGTAATGGATGCCCAGTGGGTACACCTTCTTTGTGACCAGTGCCCCATGACAGGTACTCCTCTATGTTGTGTGTCCCAATTCCTAGCCCTCCTCCATAATGTGTGCTTAAGTGACTAGCCCTACTGTGTGATTGGTTGACACATGACTTGGTCTCCTGTGTGATGTGTGCCCCAGTGATTGACCCTCCTCTGTAGTGGATATACAATGACTCTCTATTCTTTATTGGTACTCAGTGACTAGTCCTCCTATGACATGGGAGTCCCAGTGACTGGGACTACTCCTGGGGGTCCCTCAGTGACTAGTTGTCCTCTGTGATGGATGCCTAAGTGATAGGCCTCTTCTGGGATGGGTGCCTAAGTGATAGATTCTTCTCTGTTTTTGGTGGCTTAGTGATTGTTTCACCTCCATAAGGAGTATCCTGTAATAGGTCTTCTGTGATCTGTGTCCCAGTGTCTATTATTTTCTGTGATGGGTGCCCCAGTGACTAACACTGCTCTGTGTTGGTTACTGAAATGACTGGTCGTCCTCTATGAGAAAAGTCCAGCAAGTGGTACTCATCGGTGATGGGTTCCTCAGTGACTGGCTCTTCTCTGTGATAAGTGTCCCAGTAACAGGCCTTCCCCATTAATGGTAGCCACAGTGACAGGTCCTCCTCTAATATGCATGCCCCAGGAACTGAGCTGCCTTTGAAATTGATATTTCAGTGACTGGTCCTCCTCCACATTGGTTGCTCCAGTGCTTAACTCTCCTCTATCATGGGTGTCACACTTACTGGGCCTCCTCCATAATGTGTATCCCAATTCCTAGTCCGCCTTTGTAATGGGTGATCCAGTGAGTGGACCTTCTCCATAATGGGTACCCCAGTGACTGACCCTCCCCTGCAATGGGTTTGCCAGTGACAGGGCCTCCTTCCTGATAGGTGCTCCATTAATGATGTTTCCTACGTGATTGTTGCCACAGTGACTGGCCCTTTTCCAAATTGGGTGGCCCCATGTCTTGCCATCCTCTGTTATGGGTGCCACAATGTCTATCTTTACTTAGTGATGGATGCTTCAGTGACTAGACCTCCTCCGTAAGGAATGTCCCAGTGACTGACCCACCACTTATATTTGTGTCCAGTGAATGGCCATTTTCTGTGATGGGTAGCCCAATGACTGGCCTTCTTCTGTGATGGATGTCCCAGTTACCAGCTCTCTGCAATAAAGGTTGCCAAAGTGACTACCCCTCGTCTATGAAGTGTGTCCCAATGACTGGCCCACTTTGATAATGGGTGCACCAGTGACTGGCCTTCATCTGTTGTGAGTGACACAGTGAGTAGCCCTCCACTGTGCTGGGGGTCCCAGTGACTAGCCTTCATCTGTGAGGTGTCCCCTCATAACTTGTCTACCTATGATGTGTGTTCAAGTTCTCATCTATTATGGTTGCTCTTGCTCTGTGATGAGTGCCCAAGTGACTGGCTGTCATCTGTGTTGGGTTCCCAAGTGATTGACCCTCTTCTGCGTCAACCATCATAGTGACTGGCACTCATCTTTGATGTAAGTCCCAGTGACTACACCTCCTCACATTTTGTACCCCAGTGACTGACCCTTCTCTGTGATGGGAGTACCATTGACTGGCCCTCCTCCATGTTGATGTACAACTAACTTGCCTTCCTCTGTGTTTTGTGTCACAATGACAAGCCCTCTTCTGTTATGTGAGTCACAGTAACTAACCCTTCTCAGTGATGTGTGCTTTTTGATTGACCCTCCTTTGTGATGGGTGCCCCAGTGACTGATCCTTCTCTGTGATGGGACTACCATTGACTGGATTTCTTCCATAAATGGTGCCCCAGTGACTAGCTGTCCTCATTGATGGTTGCCACAGTGACAAGCCCTCTTCTGTGATGTGAGTCACCTTGTCTAGTCCTCTGTGATGCAAGCCTTTTTGACTGGCACTCCTCTTTGATGTGTGTCCCAGCCACTGGTCCTACTCTGTTACATATATGCCATTGATCCTCCTCTGTAATAGGTGCCCCAGTGACTGGCATTCCTCAATTATCCCTGACAAGAGACTGGTTTCCTACATAATAGGTACCCCAATGACTAGAACTTCTCCATTATTGGTGTCCCAGTGACTGTGTCTCCTCGGTGATTGTAGCCACAGTGACTGGAGCACCAATTCTCCATAAAGGTTTCCTAGTGACTAGTCCTGCTCTGTGAAAAGTATCCAAGTAATTAGGCATCCTGCATAATTGGTGACTCAGTGACAAGACTTTCAGTGTGATGCGTTTTCAGTGACTGCCTCTCCTCAGTGATGAGGGCCCCAGTTTGGTGCACCAGTGATCTGCCCCCTTCTGTGATGGCTGTCCCAATGACTGGCCTTCTTCCATAATGAACAAACCAGAAACTGCCTTCCTCTCTTATGTGTGCCACAGTGACTAGCCCTCCTCTGTAATGGATGTCCTAGAGACCAGCCCTTCTCTGTGACTATCCCTGACCTCTGTGATGGGTTCCCCAGTAACTGCCCCTCCTCTATGAAGGCTATCCAAATGACAGCCCCTTAGCTGTGATATGTGCCTCAGTGATTGTCCCTCCTCTTTGTTTTGTGTTTCACTGGCTGAATTTCCTCTGTGATTGAAGCACAGGTGAGTGGCTATCCTCTGTAATTTGTTCTCCAGTTATTGGTCCTCAATCGTGATAGGTGTTAAAGAGACTAGCCCTCCACTTTGATGGGTGCCCCAATGACTTATTCTCCTCTGTGATGCGTGCCCCAGTGAATGTGCTTCCTCCTAGTGGGTGACCCCTGAATATTCCTCCTTGGTTATGGGTGAGTCAGTGACTGGCCCTCCTCTGTGATTGGGCCTCTTCTGTGATTAGTGCCCCTATGACTGGTCATCATCTGTGATGGGTGCCACAGTGATTAACCCTCTTTGGTGATGAGTGTCCTATTAATTGGTCCTCCTCCAAAATGGGTACTTCAATGATTA
>NW_007130802.1:0-866 GCF_000164805.1 Carlito syrichta | reverse complement strand
TCCCCTGAATATTCCTCCTTGGTTATGGGTGAGTCAGTGACTGGCCCTCCTCTGTGATTGGGCCTCTTCTGTGATTAGTGCCCCTATGACTGGTCATCATCTGTGATGGGTGCCACAGTGATTAACCCTCTTTGGTGATGAGTGTCCTAGTAATTGGTCCTCCTCCAAAATGGGTACTTCAATGATTAGTCCTGCTCTGTGATGTGTTCCACAGTTTTTTTCCCTCCATATTGTATGCCCAAGTGATTGGCACTTCTCTGTGAATAGTGCCCTGGTAACTGACTCTCCTAAAATTTGGGTGCCCCAGAAAGTAGTCTTCCTTTGAATCAGGTGTTCCATTATAGGGTTTTCTCCATAATTTGTGTTCCAGATCTCCTCTGTGCATCAGTGACTGGCTCTCCTCTGTAAGGTATGTCCTGGGGAATGGCACTTTCCTGTAATAGATGCTCCAGCGACTAAGCCTCCTTTACAATGAGTTCCCCATTGACTAGCCCTCAATTTTAATGGGTCCTTCAGTGACTAATCCTCCTGTGATGGGTTCCCAAGTTACTAGTTTTCCTCTTTGATTGCTGCTCTAGTGACTGTGTCTTCTAAATCTTGGGGAACCCTGTAACTAGCCATTCTCTACTATGGGTGCATCAGTGATTGGGTCCCCTCCATAATGGATGCTCTAGTGAAATTGGCACACCCCCCTTAATGCGTTTCCCAATTTCTGGGCCTCCTCCATCATTTGTGACCCAGTGACTAGCTTTCCTTTTTTATAGGTAGCATAGTGACTGGGTCACCTCTGTAATGTGTAACAAGCTGAGTGACTGGCCTTTATATATAATGGGTTTCCCAGTTACTAGCTCCCCTCTGTGATGGTG